>NC_142928.1:175150469-175395469 GCF_046866305.1 Octopus bimaculoides | reverse complement strand
CATAAAACAATAAGTTAGATATGTTGCTCAAAGAAGTTTATATAAAGCTCATGAAAATTCCATGTTGAAGAACTGCTCACATATTTGAGATTGTACTGCTGTTACGCTCAGAAGAATTCTAGACTGCATCAAAAATTATGTCCAACAGATTAATAAACAGTTACTAACATACTACAACCACTGGGTTAAAGATGCATTGCTTCTTTGTCTTTTCTACAGCTTCTAGGACAACCTCCATTCTTCTCTTGCAATTAAGTTCATTTGACATATCTGTCTTTCCTATTCTAATGACCCCTACAGTGTTCCACCTCCCACTTTCCACATTTAACAATTTTTTTAAATTTCTTCCTCCTCAGATCAACAGATCTCTAGAATTTCCTCCCAATCAACTTTTTACTGCAGTCATCCACACACTGAAGTTCAAACTGAACATCACTGGTCTTACTAGCTGGAGAAGAGTGACCTTTCTCTTTTAACTTTGTTGAAACAAAATTTGGTTTAAGTCCAATTATGTACAATGCAAATATAAAATAAATCTATTCCTTTTGCAACAACTCAATGTTTTAAAGCAAAGTACAGGGTGTCCACAAAGTCTGGCTACATGGAGTAAATAAAATCATAACATAAACAATTAAATATAAGAAATAATAATTTCTTAAAGTATGTGTTAATCCCCATGTGGGTACATGGAGTAAATAAAATCATAACATAAACAATTAAATATAAGAAATAATAATTTCTTAAAGTATGTGTTAATCACCATGTACCCAAATTTTGTGGACACCCTGTATAATTCATTATTAAACATTAGTTCCAAATTTTGGCACAAAGCCAGCAATTTTGAGGGCAGGGTAAGTCAATTGCATTGACCCCAGTGCTCAAATGGAACTAATTTCATCAACCCTAAGAGGATTAAAGGTAAAGTTGACCTCAGCGGAATTTGAACTCAGAACATGAAGACAAACGGATTTCACTAGTGTGCTAATGTTTCTGCCAGCTGTCTGCCTTAATTTATTACTGAGTATCAAAAATATATTTTTCCAGCTGAATGTTCTTCCAAGAATCAACAAAGTAGAGTGAGTAGTTTAATATTTTTACATAAATTGGATATCATGTTTAAATACCTTCAACTTTATAATTCTGAGATTAATTATTACTGCAAATAATAGACATTGACTGGACCTCAGCATGTGTTTCTAACCACCTTTCATTTCAATTGGTAAATCATCCAACTCCTTCAACTATTCTGTGAGTCTGCTCTATTGTTTAAGTCTGAATCTAAATAATTTGTAGCCAGACATGGTTGTGCAGCTGAGAAGTTTATTTCGTAATAAAGTGTTTTTACATTCGATCCCATTGCCTGTATCTTCTACTATGGCCTCACTTGATTATTATCGTGTGAGTGAAATTTGCTAGTCGAAACTTGTGCATAATGCCAATCATGTAGGTATAAATATAAGTAAGTGTAGATTAGTGCCATCGAAGAAAAATAACTTGTGGTAGTGAGTCATTGAGTTATGTCCCTTCACAAGAAAGGCGTAGTCTGCATTAAAATAAGCACCAATAAGGCAGTCGTCCAACATGAACTTCATAAAAGCTCAAACGATTGAAACTTAGTGAAAGATTATATAGAGAGTCAGTATTCAAACATAACATTATTCCACATTTCACTAACTAGAATAAAACCAATTCAAGAAATAGATGAGTCAAAGAAATACTTATAGAAGATTCCATGCACTGTAATAAATAAACACTGACTAGACCTCAGCATGTTTCTAGCTACCTTTCATTTCAATTGGTAAATCATCAAATTCATTCAACTACACTGTGAATCTACCCTACTGTAAAAAGTCAGAATCTAAATCATATGTAACCAGGCATGATTACGTAGTTAAGAAGTTTATTTCACAACAAAGTGGTCTTAGGTTCGATCCCATTGCAACAGGATGACACCTAACAATCTAAATGGAAGAACACCAGAAACTCCAGATAGGAGGAGAAACGACAATTTAAAACAAGAATATTTACATTATTTACATTTGAGGGATATTTGTCCTCATCTTGTTTGTTGTTAACACAACGCTTCAGCTAATATACCCTCCAGCCTTCATCAGGTGTATTGGGGAAATTTCGAACCTGGGTTCTCATTCCTAAGGTATTTTTCAATGTTGTTATTATTATTATTATTATTATTCAGGTCACTGCCTGGAATCGAACTCGGAATCTTGGGGTTAGTAGCCCGCACTCTTAACCACTACGCCATATGCCCGGGGTATATGAATATTTATTGTATGAAAACAGAAACTCTAAAATATGCTGGATAATGTTACTGTAAGAAAGAACTACAGAAGCAACTAACATGTAGGCCCAGTTAAAACTCCAGTTTAATATAGCTATTCTTTCTGAAATAAGTTTATATTTCTTTGAAAATGTATCTCCTATGGAAATTTGGCATTATGGATATGTTTGTTGTCTACTTGAAGGCAATTAGAGAACATATTGATTGAAACATATTGTAAATAGAAAGGTAAAAACAAGGTTAATCATCTAGTTAATCCATTATTGCTTATCTTTTAGTTATCTTTATATCAGACCGTTGCAGTTCATTCAAATTTCCTAACATCAAATTTTATAGCAGTGTTCTACATTTTAAACAATCTACTTTTGTTCTGCATACTTTATATCAATCACCTGAAATGAACCAATTTCACATCCATTCTCATCATATACAGGTTATATATTTGCTTGCTCTTTCCTCTTGTATGCTACATACAACCTTGTCCAAACGGTCTGTCTTATAAATTATCACTGTACAACACCTCATTCTTTCACTTTCCCTAAAGTTTACTCTACCCACACTCCATTCTCAAACAGTATACAAACATCAAACAAGTACAACTATCAAAGAAATTAGTGTCACCAACCTTCTCTTTCCACTTCACTATATCATTTTCTTGCCGAATTATTGCTGATTTATGCTGGACCATAACAGAAAATAATTTCTCTCTCCATCTAAAAGTCAAAGAAATATTTGTTTAGTTCATCCCTATTTGACATGTTATTATTATATGAAATCTAACTGACAATTGTATTTTTATTGTATTATTGTTATTTTTTTGTATTGTTACAATATAGTACAGCATACAATAAATACCCTCAAACACGAGCAGCTAAATCATCCTCAAATCATACTGTCTTTAAAAAAAGAGGAACAACATACTAGAATCATCATCATCATCATCGTTTAACGTCCGCTTTCCATGCTAGCATGGGTTGGACGATTTGACTGAGGACTGGTGAAACCGGATGGCAACACCAGGCTCCAATCTAATTGGGCAGAGTTTCTACAGCTGGATGCCCTTCCTAACGCCAACCACTCAGAGAGTGTAGTGGGTGCTTTTACGTGTCACCCGCACGAAAACGGCCACGCTCGAAATGGTGTCTTTTATGTGCCACCCGCACAAGCCAGTCCAGGGGCACTGGCAACGATCTCAATGTCTGAAGAAAAAAATATGCTTTGATCATAAGCCTGTCTAATCAGAACTAACATCTTTATACACTTATTATATTAAAATATTTATATTAAAATACTGATTATATTAAAATACTTACTTTTTAATTAGTAAAATTTCATCTTGTTCATTATCATGGTATTTAGCTTTATACTGGAACACAAATCAAACAAAATATTACATTAACAATTAATGTAAATTTGCATAATATTAAACTAGAAAATGATATATAAAGATGCATGCACACACACACATACATGTATGTTTGTATACATGCATCTACACGTATGAATGTATGTGTGTATGTATATATGTACATACATATGTACATATGTATGTCATTATCCATGTACATATGTACACACGCATATATATATCTATGCACATTTGCATGTGTGCACATGTGTATGTATGTAGGTACCTACATCTACATATGTACGTACATACATACATACATACATACATATATACATACACACATACATACATATGTATATACCTACAGACATACATGAGTATGTGCATATGTATATATGTATAGGATAACTGAACAAAACAAGTTTGCTGAGAGAACACTATTGAAGTAAATCAGCTACAATAGAAATAGTACAATATGGACCAATGAGAGGAGTAGTTGGACACATTCAATCCATCAGGATAGTTAGGCAAGGTCTTAATTTAAGCTTTCTACATCAGGACATTAGGAGAATTTTGTAACTGTACACAGACATTTGGTTGTTTTCATTTATTTGCATGTAGCATAAAAGAATAACCTAGTTGTTGTTTGCTTGTGTATGATGTTACAATACTGATACAGCCTAAATGATACACTAAATATAATGATACAGCCTAAATGATACACTAAAATTTACAACATATTGCTCTCGGCACATCAAATCATGTGTAATATACAAGATTGAAAATAAAATATTTATTAGTTGATATAATACGCCAAATAATAATGGTTGCATACTAAACAAAGAATATAACAATAATTATTATGTATAGTGTTTATATTAGTCCTCATTTTGATTGTTACTTTCACTACATTTCAGCTGTTGTACACTCCAGCTTTCTTCAGGTGTCTTGTGTTGAACTCAATTGTTGTATCAGAATTTCAAAGCTAACTGTTATTTGATCCATGGGGGTACACTGTTCCCATTCTTCATGCTTCATGACAACCGAGTTCAAGACATGACATCTGAAAAAAGCTGGAGTGACCTGACACCACTCCAACTAATATAAACAGTATACATAATATAAATTCCTCATCTCAGAAATCTAGAATTGTACAATCATTATTATTTTTATATCCATTTTGTATGGAAGCAAGGGTTGGATGGGTTCTTCCCAACACATCATCTCACCACTTGTATTCCTTTTCCTTTCTTTTTACAGGCTCAACACCCTGAGATCAGACTTTACCACTTCTGACCATGTTTCCCCACAGACTTCTTTTTCCACAGATTCCTTGCACTTAGATCTCCTAACACATTTTTACATAACTCTCATCATCCACGTGCATTACATGTCCATACTATGCTGCATCTGCTTCTTCTTACAGGAGGTTTTTCCCTCAAATCATTTATGCCTTGTTATTCATGTACACTAATATTACACAATATATTTGGAATAGCATTATAGTATCTGATACAACACATTATAGTTTTTTCTACTTTTCTTCCAAGAGTGGGTAATGATCTTTATATTGATTTTCTCATGTTAACAGGGGTGTGGAATTTCTACATATATAAAGATTTCTATATTAATCGGTTAATTGTTTAATTTCCTTTTCAAACAATAAACATTCAACTGGATACCTTTCCTTTCAGTATCCAGCTTACTGAATGGAATGCAGTGTGAAAAGTATTTTATAATGAGTTCACATCTTATTAGATTCACTCAAAGCCTCACTGAAGAGCTTTGAGATCAACCCCAACACTTGAGAAATGCAAGCAAAAGACCACACTGCCTAGCAAAGCTGCACCAACAGAGGTGCTACCTCCTATGAACAAAACAGGATTGCTTCGGCATGAATAAAATGCAAACTGCACAAGTCCAGAGTCAACTTCTTACCTTCAGTCCCAGCAGAGCCTTCCAAGCATGCATTAGACTGATTGGCCATAGCCAGACACACCATGACCTGTGTTTTTCTTTCATGTGATGTCTTTGGTCATCATCATCAATGACAAAGTAATTAAAATAGACAGATACAACCAATAATATAAATCAGTAAACATTTATAATTTAAAAGTGATCACCTAGACAATTAAAATCAAATTAGGTGTCAATTTTCTGTTAAACTGAATAAGACAAAAGCATGACAGCTGCCATTTTCCCTCCTTTGGACATCTTAGACTAAATACCTACCGGAAGAAGGTAACAGAACAGTACTATAGTGCCCCTTCTTCCAGCCAATTTGACGATCTATATTCTGCCACAAGATAGATATTCAACACACACAAGCACATAAATAGGTGTATACTCAAAAAATGTAGCAAAAAATATCTATGATGAATTAGATAGAACATTTATATATTTTTAATAAACACATTAAAAATAGAGATAAACAAAAGTCTATCTTGTAACAATGATGAATTACAATAACTAACCTGTGATAATTCTGCTTCTTGTAAAATTAAGATTTCATTAATAGATGTTAACTGAATCTTCAAAAGATCATTGCTTGATTGTAAATGCTCTTTCTCTTTTGTAAGGATCTATGGAATAAAAAAGGCAAAAAACAGTATTAAATGCTTAAGAACTGTATTTATGTAGCATTTTTAACAAGACAAATTTCTGTTTGAGTCACTGACTTGGCATAATATTTAATCCTTTAGCATTCAGATTACTCTGTCAAACGTAATGCATGTTTATTCACATGCTTTTAACATAATCATGATTATCTCATAGCATCAAGATTTTGATGATGTGATTGCTTATTTTTAGAATGACATGGTAGGATAGATGTGAGAGGCCAGAACTGGCCAGTGTCAACATAAAACAGGTAGAATATTTGGGCCAGATATGGTGGTTTTAATGCTAAAGGGTTAATAAGGCCAGTCAGGCGGTACTGGCAACAGTCACGCTCAAAATGGTGTATTTTATGTGCGGGTGGCACATAAAATACACCATTTTGAGCGTGACCGTTGCCAGTACAGCCTGACTGGCCTTCGTAGAATTTTCGAGCAAGATCGTTGCCAGTGCCCCTGGACTGGCTCTTGTGCGGGTGGCACATAAAATACACCATTTTGAGCGTGGCCATTGCCAGTACCGCCTGACTGGCCTTCGTGCGGGTGACACGTAAAAGCACCCACTACACTCTGAGTGGTTGGCGTTAGGAAGGGCATCCAGCTGTAGAAACTCTGCCAAATCAGATTGGAGCTTGCTGTTGCCATCCAGTTTCACCAGTCCTCAGTCAAATCGTCCAACCCATGCTAGCATGGAAAGCGGACGTTAAACGACGATGATGATGATGATCTCCAATTCCTTCTGACTCCAGCATCAGTTGTTGTTGAATTATCATTAACCAGAGTTGAGAACATCTATCCCACCACCTCAATACTGTCTGACATCACAATCCTCACTGATTTCCTTTTCACCTCTTCACCAATATCTCTATCTTCTTTCCAGCTACTCACACCCACTCCTATTTAATACAAGACACTTGTGCTTGTCACCTCTCTCATATTTTAGCCTCTCAATATCAGGTAAAAAATCACCTCCTTCTCAGAGGCTTCTTTTCCCTTGTCTTGCAAGTTACTTAACAACCTTCACTCATGCTAGTGTCACAAAAAAAGTACCCAGTGCACTTGGCAAGCTGCTAACTTAATTACTTATACATGTTTACTAATTTGCACTCAAATTTGTTCTTCACATTAAACAAGATGTATTGATTAAAGTGGATGTCTAATATTAGATGTCTAAGTAAAATATTTTAGTTTTAGTCTAATTTTCCAGATATTTACCTATGAGAAAAACAAACCAAGAAACAAATTGCTATATTTCAACTAATGAATGCAGTGGCACATTTCATGAACTGAAGCAGAATGTTTGCTGGATATTATAAAAGAATAAACTTGAATATCTATTTAGAGGAGAGGTTGGTAAAAAAAGCCAAACTTGCTATTATCAATTTAGTTTTCATGCCTATCTTCACCTAGAGTCATAAATTTGGGTACTGACTGAAAGAGTGCAACTGTGAATACAAGCATCCAAAATGGAACTCATTTGAAGGATTTCTAGTGTAATGTTACTCAACAGGATGTATAACTCAGAGATCAGGGAGTCACTCCAGGTAAACCTGCTACCCCTCCACATTGAGTGGTCATTGTTCCAACACTACAGATATGTGATTAGAATGTTGCAAGAAAGAATCTTAAGATAGATTCTTTAAGTAGAGCCAACTGGCAGGAGACCTAAGAGTAAATCAGGAACAGGATGATTGAATGATATCCATAGTCTCAGTTGGTCACACTGGGGAATCCTGCCGGAAAATTTAATGACAGTTGCATCTGATAGAACTCTATGAAGGAGGTGCCTCAGGACTCTACTCCAAGAACAGTGGGCAGAGAAGATGAATGGATGGGTGGATGGATGGATGAATGGGTGGATGGATGTTATATAACAATATACTAAATTAGTAAGTACAAAAATTGGTAGAAATAGGGTATTATCATTATCATCATCGGTATATGTGTATAATTAGTGCACCTTGAATATACATACATGAATAAGAAAAATATGCCCATTTATTAAACACTACATGCATATTTTTGTTTAAACAAATAATATATGAATAAATGAAAAAAATATTCAATTAATAGACATACTTTTAGTCTGCTTTGCAGCACTTCTTTATCTGTTTCCAATATTTCTATAGATCTTGGCACATTCTCAGTGTCACCAATATATGTCTTTAACTGTTGTATCTGCTGGTTTAAGTTTTTGATTTCCCTGCTTTTAGAACTGAAAAGAAAAATTAGGGAAATGAAACATTTAAAAATTAACAAAGTACAAACTTATAGCTGTTAAACATGGACCACAAAGTTTAAGGGAAGATTATAGTCTATATTTACTTCAGTACTTGACTGATACCTATTTTATTGGCCACAAAAAAACAAAAGATAAAGTCAACCTTGATGAGATTTGAACTCAGAATGCAAAGAGACATAAATAAATATCACATTGCAGATCCTTGACTGATTCTGCCAATTCACCACCCTAACACTCACACAATCATATATGGTAATGGTTGCTTGGAATTTTGAGAGGAACAGCCAACCAAATTGCCCTCAAACAGAGAGACACAATGGATTTTATATTCCTAGATACAAAATACCCAGAAAAATATCAGATGATAATAGCTGGAAGGCCTTTGATCATTATCTGCTCACTCAGAACTGACCAGTGACAAACCAACAAGGAAGCCTCTATATAGTTCTCTGACATTCTACAAATAACAACCAAATCTCCCTTGAATCAGATTCTACCATTTAAAATTTTCAAAACAGAATAGATTGGTCAATGTAGTTATTGATAAAAATATATAAAATGGTATGGTCATATCAGGAATGCCTTTGATCATAAGTTTGCTGGACTAATTCCTGGTTTGGAATTAAACAAGAATAACAAAATAATTTTTTAAAATTAGAAATAACATTTTAGAGAAATGCTTGGATTCTCATTCAGAATAAGAACCAAATCTCCCTTTCAAATCACAGCTTGCCATCTTAAAAAATGGAGGTACTGGTCAATATAACAACTGATATATATAAAGACAGGATGGTCGCAATTAGAGCTAAACAACAACATTGGAAGATCCTATTCTACAATCTAAAGGCATAAAAGTTAACAAGAGAAAAGTGCCAATAAAATGCTAATAATTAACTGCGAATAGTAATTCCAGGTGCTAGACAGGAATTGACTTGGTTCAATATGTAGTAAAGAGAGAATACAGGAAACTGATATGGTATATTAAGTAAGCACATTGGATATATACAAAAGATGCAGTGGGATCACCGACATTTTGACAAATAAACAGAATTTTATATGTGCTAGATAGTCAGGATTAGTGGCAATAGAGCACCATGGAATAAATCTTGGACGACAGCAGGAGTTTTTCTAATTAATGATAAAATTGAAATGTAAAATTTTGCTTTCCTTTTCTCTGACACTATGAAAGAAGCTGAAAATAAAGCAAAGTTAATCACCAAATTTCTTCATCCTTCTGCAAAATCTCCACTGCAAAAGAATCCTTTGCGTTTTTTAACTGTTCATTCTGTTGTTTAATTTCAACTCCAGCTGTTTCTAATTGTTGTCGTAGAATGTGAATAGTTTCACCTTGACTTCTTATATGTACATCAGTATCACAATTAAGAACTCTTATCTGAAAAGACAAATTATAGCTTTAAGTTGAAAACAAAAATAAATCTGAAAAATAATAAAAATGGAACATTTCTGCTAATTCATCTAACTGCTAGCCTCCAGTCCCTTACATTTTTTTAACTGCTTGATATGAGATATTGTCATTTATGTAGACCATTTACAAATCAGTATATATTCTACTATATGTTTATCAGGTGAGAATTTCAAACAAAAGATCTTCATAAAAGGTTTGGAAAGGCTTCATGAAACCAAACATGAAAGTTACCCCTAAAACCAATTGGTACATTTTTTTATTCAAGTAAATCTTTAATATTTTAACCTCTATAAAGGTGGCAGGCTGGCAGAATCACTAGCATGCTGGGTAAATTTATATTCTGAGTTTAAATTCCGCCAAGGTCAACTTTGCCTTTCATCTTTTCAGGGTCAAAAAAATAAGTACCAGTTAGCATTGAGGCTGATGTACTCCCTTGCCTGAAATTATTGGCCTTGTGCCAAAATTTGAAACCAATATTTTAACTTCTATGTTCTTAAGTTCTATTTCCAAGGACAACATAAATAAGAAAGCCAGAGGCAGAAAACAATGGAAACAAGAAAGTCCAGTTAATATCAAAATAGAAAGAGAGCCTTGGTGGCATCTGAACTTTGAATGTACAGACGGACAAGATGCTGCTAAGTATTTTGTCAGGCTTGCTAACAATTGTGCCAGCTCGCTGCCTCCTGTAGAATATTGATAAGCAAACATTAGATCTTAGAATTCAATCAGCCACTAAAGACAGGCCACTGAAATATAGTATTTCAGAAGTAACACACCACCAACCTTAGAATGCAACAAGCATTTTGCTACTAACTGGGATCACTTAATATGTGGGAGGCAACTAACCAATTCAAGTACAGACCGGGAGAGCAATGATTAGAGATACCATTTTGACACCCTGGTATGGCTCGTGATAAACAAATCAGAACTTAGAAGATATTCCTCCAAGTCAAAATTAAAAAAAAGAAAATGTAAATTAATCCAAACTGATATAGCTACCAGATATCTTTCCAAATGTTAAATTCTTTCTTGTAGATTAAAAGTAGTTTCTCCTCAGCAGAAACATTTTGCAATATCAAAATCTTTAAACTTATTCTAGGATATTAAATTACGAATACATTATACATTCAAAGATTGACTGAATATTTTTTCTGAAAATTTTTTAATTTGAAATGTTAAGGAAACAATATCTAAACAAAAGATTCCACCTGGTTTTCAAAAAGATTATTTTTCTCCTTAAGTTCTGTTTTTAAGTTTAGAATTAACATATCTTTTTCTTGATTATTCTGTTCATATTCATTTTCCATTTCTTTAATTTGAATATAATGCTTATGTTTAAATGCTTCCGTTGTTATATGCTGCTGTTCCATCAGTTCCTTAATTTCTGAATGCTTTTGTTCCTCAGCCAACTTCACTGCCAATCTGTGATCTGTAGTAAGCTGACATATCTGCTGTTTAAGTTCAAACACCTCACTTGCTTGACGTGTAAGAAGATTTTCTAGATATGATTGTTGAAAGAAATTGGTGTTGGGAGACACACCACTAGTTGGAGAAACAAACTGTAAATAGAGAAGTTAGAATACATATTACTATAAAATACCATTTACAGCACATTCAATTTTGTGAAATTATAGAAATCAAAAACTGTGAATGTTCTTCATCTCTTCCTACAATCCTACATATCTCTTCCTAAACCCATTTTAATGCGCACATGTGCATGCATGCAAGTGTGAAAGAGAGAGAAAGCATAGGGTTAATAGCATTAGAAGTGACATCCTGTCTCAAAACCATTCATTCTACTCTGGCACAACTCATATGTTACATGTTAAGGCATTGTACATGGAGAATCACAGACAATGTGGCAGCTTCATATGACACTTTCAGGCACTGTGAACCACTCAATAATACAGGGTTGCCATGTGTCTTCTCTCTACTACACATCTACTATCTGAAAGACGGTGAAGGTTATTTGGTGATCTCACTCGTGCCAGTACCACAAAAATGCACCCAGCACACTCTCTAAAGTGGTTGATGTTAGGAAAGGTATCCAGTTGCACAAGCCATGCCAAAGCAGGCATTGGAGTTCAATGAAGTCCTCCAGATTGTCAGATTCTGTTGAACCATCCAACCCATGTGAGAGGGAAGAGGGCTGTAAACAATGATCATGAATCTGTAGCTGAGGTGATAAGACATCAGACTGGCAGCTGAAGGATCACTGGTTCATATCCTTTCACCTGTACTAGTGTTATGTTCTTGATTTGAAAACTCAGCTTTCAAACTAGTCAAATCTACAAGTTATAAGTTGATACCATAGGCTCAGTACAACTGACTTATGTAAACAGAGAGATCGTATAATAGACAAGAATGGCTTACTGAACAGAGTTCAATCTCTACAATTGATATCCAGATAAGGCACAAGCAAAAACAAGGCAAAAAAATAATAATAATACTTCAAAAATAATGTTTTCCTAAACCACATAGGGAACAGTATACCTGCATGGTACTCAATTTGCTAAAAATAGCAACTAAATGGCCTTCAAATCACATCCTAGAAAGGAAGGCAACACTGGACAATATAATGTTACATATACAAGATGACAGAATGGTCAAGGATAGAATGCTTTTC
The DNA here is from genome assembly GCF_046866305.1 of Octopus bimaculoides. Classification (NCBI taxonomy): domain Eukaryota; kingdom Metazoa; phylum Mollusca; class Cephalopoda; order Octopoda; family Octopodidae; genus Octopus; species Octopus bimaculoides. Next base: position 175,382,910 of record NC_142928.1, on the reverse strand, counting down.
ACTCTTTAGTATTCAGATTGCTCTGTGAAATGTAAAGCTTCTTTATTCACATTGTTTTAAATTAGTCATGCATTATCTCATAGCTGTGAGATTTGTGTGATGTGACTCTTAATTTTGGGAATGACATTGTAGGGTAGTTGTAAGAGGCTGGATCTGATTGGCTTAAAAATAAAGGAGGTAGAATATTTAGCCTGGATATGGCCGGTTTGAATGCTACTGGGTTAAGCAGGTCTACTCAACGAGAACTGATCTGGAGCTAAACAAAACAGTGACAGAATATCTTTAGTAGTGTCCCAACAGTTTAACGGATTATATGACTCATCACCTACAGTATAAGTTATGTTTTTGAATAGGCATGCCAAAATAGATAAGCATACAAATATCAGTTTCAAAAATGAAGAAAATGAATTTAAATTAGTCACTGGCTTACCTTAGAATCATTTATTTGTACTTTTTGTTGCTGCCTACAAGAGACAATAAAGAGAATGAACATTACTAATCTGAAAATACTAAATCTAAACATTGTCAGTATTGTTTTAAACTCTTTCAAAGTTAGTGAATGTTAATAAAAGTAAATATTGTAATTCCTTTAAACCTACAAAACAGAATTGTGGTTTCAAATTTTGCCATAAGGGCAGCAATTTTGGGGAGGGGATGAATCAATAATAATAATAATAATAAAGGCCACAGCAAGGCTGGTATTAACATACCGCAATTTTTTGTTTTCCTTTTTCAACATTTCAATTTCAGACTTCACTTCAAAGAGTTGTTTGTTTGCATCACCAACCACAGAAAATGTCTCGAAAGCAGTTGGTGGTAGAAGTTGAAATTCATCGTTTCCTACAGGTATCAATAAAATATTAAAAAAAAAAAAAGCTTTCTATCATAAATTTGCTTTCCATGTTTAAAGTTGAAACATGTTAAATTAATTGATTTTATAACATCCAAAAGCAAAGAGCTATGTTTTATGTAATGTTACTACAAATCTTACCAAGTTATATACACCAAAATAGATTTGTTAACACAATATCTATGCAGTAGTTTCTGATTTACTAACTCTTGTAATCTAGTTATTTGTTGAGAAATGGTGGTTTAGTACCACAAAAAACAGCCATAAAAATATTAAATGAGCAGCATTTAAAATAGATCTACAGAATCATGCACTTTCTGACAGGATGAGCCTGTGACAGTGAAGACCTCCAGCATTGTTGGCCCCTGAACCATATCCTTGCTCACTGTTATCAGGGTAGAGGTGGCTGTCCACAAGTACAAACCCCATGAGTCAGAGTGGCTGTTCTAGTACATCTCTCTTGCCACCTTTTGGGGCAACACCTTTTCTATTTTGTCTGCTGAGGCCCTGAGGCGGTCTAACTTACAGGAAATTGTATGTTTGACTCCTTGATATAATTAAAATTAAATTCAAAATTTAAATTTTGGACCACCATACATGTTACTAGTATTATGTATAAAAATTATATCGAAAATTAACAATAAGCTAGGACATATAAAGAATCAATTCACTTTACATTTAGAATTGTTTCTCATTTTAAAGTTTTATTTTCAGAAATATAATTCTGAACATAGGAAAAATTGTGAAATTATTCTAAAATTAGTTAAATATTTAGTCTTCCAAGACAGAGAACCCTCAACCCATGCTGAAGATAGTTTAAGTAAAGCACATAAATGTACTTGCTTTCAATCCATCCAGTTCAAAACAAATAATGTGGACTGTAAAAACTAACAATTCCTTTTTCCAAGCTGAGATTCAAAACCGAATCTAAGAATTCTCGTTCATCTGATCCACCACTGGCCAAACAGGCACAAAAGAAATTTCTTTGTCCTGTCAAAAACTGATGGATAGATTTCCCTTCGGCCTACAACCTGAGCTGTGTCATTTAAGGTTCAAGTGGACAGGAGGCAACCTACATAGGTAGAAATTACTCTTGTGGTATGTCTGTCCTTCTAGCTATCATGACCATTATAAATACAGTCAGAAATAGGACAGATAGCCATCACCAGGCGAACTGTCAAGAGACAAGCAGACAGTCAGCAGTTAACTTGCGCCAGTCAAGCAGCCAACATAGAACCATATATTCAGCATGAATGACCCAGTACAGTAGCAGTCGCAGAACATAAACAGACACCACCGAATGACCAACGCACACACAGACACAAAACATGCCCGGTTCTACCTCATCACATCAACACAGTATTTCCCATTTATTTTCTTCTTCGCCAACTCGAAGCAAGTTGGTAATGTCATGTAGTGAATTTTCTGGTGTATACAACATGTAAATGCAAATGTTGATTAAATAAATTATTTAAATCACAATCCAATACTTTCCCATCGTTTTACTTTGATGTCATCCAAATGCCTATTTCATCTGCTACCGAACAACATCTTTTGCTACACCATCCCGCTACATCTGGTGACCCCGTTGAAGAATGACAGCCTTCACATCACTAAATCATAACTGGAAAACTGCTGCAATTATCATCACACAATGGCTCTATCAGAACACAACCCAGTGACAAACACATCCACAGTCAACATGGCATTCCAGGCTGCAATTATGCTGAGGATTCCACCATTTTGGATGCACGATCCTGCATTATGGTTTCACCATATTGAGGCCCAGTTTTCTTCCAACTGAATAGTTAGCGATGCATCTCGCCTTACACATGTGATCAGTTCCCTATCGCCAGAGATCATGAACATGGTCCAAGATCTCATTATGGCACCACCCAGTTCTGTGTCATACGACACATTCAAAACCACCCTGATCAACAGGACTTCAGAGTCCCAACAAAAGTGACTCCACCAGCTCCTTACATCGGAAGAATTAGGAAATAAAATGCCTTTCCAGCTTCTACAAAGAATGAAGCAGCTTCTTGAAGATGAGATCCTCCCCAAAAAGATTTTTAAGCAACTTTTCTCCAGTGTTTGCCCTCCAACACGCAGGTAGTCCTCGCTTCCACATGAGAATCCACTTCCATTGAGGAACTGGCAGAACTAGCTGACAAAATCGCCGAGGTACCACATAGATATTCAATGGTATTGACTGTGACATCAGCTGTTCCCCCTACAAAGCCTTTCCTTTCCGCAACCAGTGCTTCCGAAATTTCGGACTTGTGCTCATTGATGACACAGCAGGCATCACAGATGCAGGCTCTGACAACACAGATACATGCCCTGCCACTTGGTACCCCACATCGAAGTAACAGCTGATCGCATCGATTTGGTAGATGGTTCCGAAGCCTGAGTGCTACCTATAATTCACAGAAAACTTGTTGGTACCACCAAAAGTTCAGAACACAGGTGCAGTAATGCATGATCCCATGCTCATTTTCAGCATCCCATTCAGGAAACGACACAGCCAGGAATTGAATGCGATGGAAGTTCCTGGCTCTCACCCACAAAGTCGCCTGTTTTTCGTTTGCGATCATGTAACAGGCACACGTTTCCTTGTTGACACTGGCATGGAAGTCAGCATAATCCCTGTTTCTTGCAATTCAGGCAAAAGAAAAGAGATACCAGTCTGTCTTCAGGCAGTCAACCACTCACTGTTTCCAACCTACAGTGAACACTTCCTAACACTAAACTTAGGATTATGCCGCACTTTCCAGTGGGTAGTCGTCATTGCTAAACTGCCAACTCCTACATTAGGAGCTGATTTTCTTCATCATTTCAGTCTCCTGGTAGATATCAAGCACAGAAGACTTGTCGACAGCCCCCGTCAGCTCACTGTGTGCAGTATAACCACTCGTATAGCCACAGTCAGCCCAACCATTTTGCAAACAATGACAACCTATCACAATGCTATCCTTAAAGAATACTCAGACGTCACTCGACCAGTATTCCATATCAGCCTATCAAGCATGAAGTCACCCACCACATCAAGACCTGTGATCCACCTGTTGCTGCACGATCCTGAAGGTTACCACCAGATTGTCTCAAGACCATCAAGTGAGAATTCCAGCACATGCTCGACCTCAGAATCATCTGCCCATCCTGCAGCAACTGGTCCCCACCAATACACTGCATTCCTAAGAAGTCATCAACCAATTGGCGAGTTTTCAGTGGTTATCGATTACTAAATAACTGCACTGTACCTGATGCATATCCTGTCCTACTTCTACAGGACTTTTCTAGCTTGCTGCATGGAGCTCACATGTTTTCAAGGATCGACTTAGTGCAAGCTTACAATCAAATCCTTGTAGAATCTGCAGATATTCTGAAAACAGCAATCACGACACCCTTTGGAATGTTTGAATTCCTGCATATGCCTTTCAGTTTACGCAACGCGGCACAGACATTCCAATGTTTTATAGACACGGTTACCAGAGGTGTGTTCTGTTAAGAGCGTATAAGAGTACAAATAGAGCTCGTTCACCCTTAGAATTCCTAAATAGCAGGTAGTTTTCTTATGGTATACTACCAATTCTAGTCTTAGTTATTTTTTGTGTGTGAAAGTAAAAAGTAAGAGTCAAAAGGAAGAGTAAGTAGGGTTAGGCAGCTTTTTAATCGCTACAAATGTTTCGATACATACAGATCCTCGTATATACAGGATTTAAAAGTTAAGTTTAAATCAAATTATGCAACGATTTACCTGTATAAGAAGATTTATATGTATCTCCTCAGGCGATACTCAGTTGCTGTCTCCGTAAGTAAATTTTGATTTCCATGCTACATCCATGGCTTCTTTGAAAAGGATAAGCATATTAAAAGGGGGTCCGTGGGAAAATTCATTTAAATAAGAGGGTTGGGAACCACTGAAAAGGTTGAGAACCACTGGTATAGAACTTGGGCATTCACCCCCATCTATGGAACGTTCTTCGTCAAACGTTGTACTGAGAAAAAGCAAGAATTCGTTATTTGTCTGTTTTCCTCCTCAAAAAAAACTCCGTATATATTTCAGCGAGTACCTAATCCGTCGCTTGACCTGCTAGTAATAGCAACCAAATTTCGCTCAAACCACACCCTACCATTTTAAGAACGAGACAGTCAAAGGTGGAAAACTTTTCATCAGAGGTGTCTGCTCAATCCGGTCCGATCTAAAGCTTAATAACAACAATTCCGTATATATTTCTGCTTCAGAAACTTAAATTACTTTCTACTCCGCAGAGTTCGTCAGTCATTACTCTAAGTTATGTCCTGTGAATATGTAAGACTAATACAATGTAAATATGTTAAATAAGTATGATACATCTAACAATTTATTAAGTAAATTCATTCATAGCATTCTATTTATGTTTTGGACAGCGATTTGAAATGAATGGAACGGTAAGAATAAAAACAAAATAGCACACTTTTAACATAATCAAAATCATCCAATGAAAAGTAAAAATTAAAATAATAAAGGTAATTATTTGAATAAAGTAACCACTGATAAATCTTTTCAGTAAATACAGTATTTGCTTCAATTTGATTATTATGAAATTTACCGCCATCAGTTGCTAAGCGACAAATACAGCGTTCGATAATATTTTCTTTTCTTAATATCATGGCTTTAAATTAATAAAATTAAATACAATAATATGAAATAAGTTTACATTGTAAGTTTTCATTGTAAATAAGGATAGATAATCGTATATATACAAAGAAAATAGCATGAAACAGAAAACTGACCCTCTGAATGAACTGCCATTATTCATACGAAAACAACTAATGTCGTAAATAGAGGTGAAGGTTGAAATTTATTTTGCAATTTTTAGCAATAGACAAATTTATCAAACTATCTTATAATATTTCATGCTTTATTAAATGTTTATATCCCAAATATTTGTGTCTTAATTTACATTTTTTAACATAGGCGTGGCTGTGTGGTAAGAAGCTTGCTTCCCAACCACATAGTTCCGGGTTCAGTCCCACTGCGTGGCACTTGGGTCTGGAGCTTTCCACCGTAGCCTGCGTTACCCAACGTTTTATGAGTGGATTTGATAGATTAGAGACTGAAAGAAGCCCGTCGTGTATATATGTGTGTGTGTGTTTGTACTGCACAGCCGATGTTGATTCATTTACATCCCATAACGAAGCGGCTTGGCAAAAGAAAGAAAAAGGGGGGCAGTTTCGGATCAGGATTCCCGCATAAGCTGGATTTTCTCTGTTTGGACGGGGACTTTACCAATATTTTTTTTTCTTACTACGGCCTAAATGATAGAGGGAAGATTTTTATGAAAAAATTTTTTAAAATTTTTTTTTTTTTCGTATTGTATTTCGGCATGGTAATTTTTTTTTTTTTTTTTCTTTTTTTTGCCAAATAAACACACGCACTATATATTCGTTCTTCACTCGTTTATTGAACGAATATATAGTGCATATGTTTATTTTGCAAATAAATAAAATAACCGTCTCGAAATACAATGTTTCAACACACGACTTCACATCAGGAATCTTGCAACACAAATTCATAAACGTTTTTTTACATTTTTTCTTTTTGCAAACCCTTTTTTTAAAAAGTATGCAAAAGATAATTCATTTTAATAGCATACTTTTCTGTTAATAAATATTTTTTCTTACATACATGCGCGCGTCACGCACACGCACGCACTACCACTATCACCACACACACACCACCCATCCCCTATACACGGACTTAATGCGGGATGGGGGTTAAAAATTTAAGCTACAATTTTTTTTTGTGCGTGCTTAAATCCCAGTAATGGACTACTATTCCATAAAATGTGTTTATCAGAAGAAAATATTGAAAAACATCAATACAAAGAAGCAAGGAAGATACCAGGGACGTCGTAGGATATGCTAGAAATAACAGCTAAATTTCCCTTAAATCGACTTTTTCTCTGAAAATATTTTCAAAATTATTTTTTTTTTACTGAAGAGGTTCTTTTCCCCATCGTTTTCAAGTGCGTAGTGCCAAAAAAAATTGCCAAAATCGATCCGGGACGGGGTGAGGAGAGGTGAAAATCATATATTTTCAAAAACTTTTTTACATAAAAAGCAAACATTAACCAAAGCTTCCCCACGTCATTTCGAAGGCCGTGGTGAAAAGAAAATTGGAAACGTCCCCGTCAAAACGGAGAAAACTCAAGTGGGCGTCCTGTAATAAGTGTGTAAATGTGAGAGAAGAATGTTTTGAATAAAATCATAACTGATCCTCCTGTATTTTCTTTTACCCACAGCCAGAAACTTTTCAACACCCCCTCGTAAGTACTGTTGTCGATTAATTCGTCTAAACCCATCAAGGCGGTGTCCTAGGTCGCAGTCCTATGACTAAAGCGGATCTATTCCATAATAGTAATTGTTGTAAGAGGAAAATAGGTATCAAAATATCTTTTCAAGAAATATTTGGATGTTTTACTTTATATATTTTATATATCGTATAAATATATAAATATATATATTATAAACAAGTGGGCTTTCTTTTCAAGCGAGATAACTCTGCTGCCCTATATATCAACTAGCTCTGTATTGCGTTGTCCGACTACTAGTTACTTCGATCTCGGTGGGACAGTGGGATATATCTTGTTTTAGTCATTGGAATGCTGCCATACTGGGGCACTGCATTGAAGGATTTGGTTAATGTTTACTTTAACACCCGGCCACCAAATTAAATAACAAAACAAGTATAATAGGTGTAAAAAAAAATGTGTATTAAACGAATTTTAAAACAAAAATTTGTGCCAACGAACAGGAGGGTGGAGAGAGGACTTTCGGAAAATTCCCAAGATCCGATTTTCTCCCCTCCTAACTTTAAGGAAAATGAATATCTTTCAGAAGAATTTTATATAAATACTTTTCATAGACGTAGGAGTGGCTGTGTGGTAAGTAGCTTACTTACGAACCACATGGTTCCAGGTTCAGTCCCAATGCGTGATACTTTGGGCTAGTGTCTTCTACTGTAGTCTCGGGCCGACTAAAGCCTTGTGTGTGGATTTGGTAGACGGAAACTGAAAGAAGCCCGTCGTATACATGTATATATATATATATGTGTGTGTTTGTGTGTCTGTGTTTGTCCTTCCAACTTCGCTTGACAACCGATGCTGGTGTGTTTAGGTCCCCGTAACATGGCGGTTCGGCTAAGAGACCGATAGAATAAGAACTAGGCTTACATAGAATAAGTCCTGGGGTCGATTTGCTCGACTAAAGGCGGTGCTCCAGCATGGCCACAGTCAAATGACTGAAACAAGTAAAAGAGTAGAAAAGAGTAAACGGCATAGATTGCGATTATAAAGAAATTTGTGAGAGAAATTTTTCCGAGTGAAGGACTTTCGAAGAGAAAGAAATTCATAAATTATTTGGTTAATGTTAATATTATTAACCGGAAACGAAATCGAAAAAAAAAATAGTGCAACGGGTATAAAAAAATTTTTTAAAAGGTGTAGGAAACGAATATGAAAATAAAAATGCTCGGAAAGCAACAGGGAGGAGGGAGAAGCCTTCAGAAAATTCACAGGATCTGATGTTTTTCCATCATAACTTTTAGGAAAATGGGATTTTTTTAATGAAGTTTTAAATAAATACCTTTCAAGCGGTATAGATTACGATTATAAAGAAATTTGTGGGGAAAATCTTCGGAAAATTCACAAGATCCAAGTTTTCCCCTCGTAACTTTGAGGAAAATATAATCCATTTGAAATCACAAATTAGGCTTTTCCTCTGGATCTTGGATACTAAACATCCCTTTGAAGGGTTCGGGTCCTTCTACTATATATATATATATATATATATATATATATATATATACATATACTCACACACACACACACACACATACACACACACACACATAATATATGAAATCACTCACTCGCTCCATTTGACCTATGACATTGCTATGCCTTTGAAAGTTTAGCTACACAAAGTATATTACATGAAGGATATGTCTCTCTCTCCCTCTCTCCACACAAAATTGAAATGTATTAGTTTACCCGATTAAAATTTCAGCACGAATCTTATCTATAAAAGGCAGGGTGGACATTGGAATTAGACACTGAGGGAAAATGGCTGTAACTTTTTTATTTTTTAATTTTGGCGATTTTCGTTTCGATAATGTGTTCTATATGTCACGGTCATGCGATTCCTCCTAAAAAAAATTTTGGACCCCCCTTCCCTACACCCCCTTCCCTACACCCCCCTTCCCTACACCCCCCACCCTACACTTGATATGCTAGAAATAACAGCTAAACGCGGACAATCCAAATCTTGCATTGGTCCAGATGGACTATATGTAATCTGAACCTTTCCCCCCATTATTAATTTTTTTTTTTTACGGAATCCCTCGTTTTAGTCTATGGAGATTCCGATTCTGAAAAAAAATTGTTTGAAAAATTTCAATCCCCCCCCCCCTCACCAAGCAGGCTATTTTCATGCTAGAAATAACAGCCAAATCTGGTTAGGGTTAGGGTCAGGGTTAGGGTCACGGTTAGGGTTAGGGTTAGGTTTACCCGAACCCTAACTCAAAACCTAACCCTAACCCTAACCCTAACCCCGTTTGCCAAAGCGCATTTTTTCCTTCATATTTATTTACATATAGTCTATCTGGACCAATGCAAGATTTGGATTGTCCGCGTTTAGCTGTTATTTCTAGCATATCAAGTTTCGTGGTGGGGACTCCACATATGATCCTTTTTCTGTTTCAATATAAATGTAAGCCGTTCATTTTCACATCTAAGTTGCGAGAAGGCTATTCGGGATCTATTTTAAAACGGAGGCCACATTTTTCATTAATGTTTTACGTAGTGTTTTTGGTACCGAAAGACTTTCAAACTTCGTATACTTATCTATTTTGTGTTATAGAACAGAAAAATATTTTTGTATTCGAATTTATTTCATGTAAAAAATTGTCTTATTTCGATAATTTCAACCAATCACTGACAAGTATTCAGTTGTTTATATTTACTCCTTTGGCTGATTAAGCGATGTAAAGCGTATTTAATCTCCATACCTTCGTTTTATTTGCTTTTTTCATTTTAAATTTGCTTTAACCCTAACCCTAACCCTAGGGTTAGGGTTAGGGTTAGGGTTAGGGTTAATTGTTTCAGAATCGTTTGTTTATGTAGTCGGCACTTAATGTATATCGGCTGAATGGACGTCAGTGATTGGTTGAAATTACAGAAATACGACAACTTTCACATGGAATAACTTATGGATTTCTTTTTTTTTAAGAAGACTAAGAGAAAAAGATGTTTTATATGACACATTCTACCAGTGTTCCAAGTTTCAAAGTGTTTCGTTAATGAAAAATGTGGCCCCCGTTTTAAAAAAGATCCGCTATTCGTACGACCTGAACATGTAGAACACAATGTCAAAAATGAAAATCGCCACCACCCCCCTCCCGTGTGTGGGGGAGGGGACGGGTGGTCAAAAAATTTTTTTAGGGTGAATCGCATGACCGTGACATATAGAACACATTATCGAAAACGAAAATCGTCAAAATTAAAAAATAAAAAAGTTACAGCCATTTTCCCTCAGTGTCTAATTTCATTGTCCACCAAAGGCAGATTTTCTGTGTGTGTGTGTGTGTGTGTATGTTTAAAATTCATACATTTACACAATTCCAAATTTCTTGGATTAAAGAATCGGAATTGATGTTTAATCACACACACACGCACACGCACGCACGCACACACACACACACACATACACACACATGAAAACATACACATACCTACTCTAACACATAAATACGCGCGTGCACACACATTTAACTGCATTTTCACTCTGCTTGATAATAGTTTTGTTTCGCGACTGTGAAGACTTCAAAGTATTTAGTCAGCCAGTTGGTGAATATTATTTAAGTCATTATATTTTCTATTCCATTTCTTTCCATGTTTGCTTACAGTTTTAATGAAAATATTCCCCGTATAACATGGAATTTGAAGTGTTGATGTTTATTGATTAATCCTTTAGGTTTCTATTTCTCTTTCTTTTTAACTGTCTTTTGTTAAACTAATAGAGAAACATCAAGTTTGTTGGGAGAAAAGATTTCATGACTAACTGTCTAATTAAATGTATTTATTTTTCCGTCAACCAAGTCAGTGCTAGGACATGAAATTTGCTGAAGAAATATTAGAAAGAAACATTTGTAAACTCGACTCATTGTTAACGAAAACAAATAGAGTGAAAATAATGTAAAGTGAGGGAAATGATTGAGAAAATTTTTTGTTAGAGTCTACATATTGGTTGAATGGTAGAAGTACACCAATTTCAAAGAGAAGAAACCATTTCACTGAATCTTTTCAGAGGCAGGTTGCTTGGAAAAGATTTTCTTTTAAAAATGTTTAAAATAAACACTTGTGCCATTATGACTATAAACACTTTCTTCTGTTTATAGATTTAAAACATAAGTGTTACTTGAACTTAATTCTTCTGTCTAGGGGTTTAAAATAAAATATACAGGCATTATATCGATAAACACTTCTGTTTAAAAATTTCAAATAAAACATGTAGGTGTTTCTATGAACATTTATCTCTTTTAACTCTTTTACTCTTTTAATTGTTTCAGTCGTTTGACTGCGGCCATGCTGGAGCACCGCCTTTAGTCGAGCAAATCGACCCCAAGACTTATTATTTGTAAGCCTAGTACTTATTCTATCAGTCTTTTGCTGAGCAGCTAAGTTACGGGGACGTAAACACACCAGCATCGGTTGTCAAGCGATGTTGGGGGGGGACAAACACAGACACACACACACACACACACAGATATATATATATATATATATATATATATATATATATATATATATATATATATATATACGTTAGGCTTCTTTCAGTTTCTGTCTACCAAATCCACTCACAAGGCCTTGGTCGGCCCGAAAACCTTGTGAACATTTTTTTCCTTTTTCGCGCGCAAGTACTCCGCTTAATGAGGAACACTCCTGACAAGACTCAACAGACAATCAAATTGTGTGACCAGATGGCCTTACCCTCTGTCCCTGGGTTAGAGGTAGGTGCCTCATTTGGGACGCCAGAGTCTGCGACTCCTTTACATCCTCCCACATCCTGGATGCTGCAGTTCGTGGGAGGGTCACTGCTTTCGCAGCCGAACGAAAGAAAACCCTGAAGTATTGGGACCTGACTGAACTATCTCTTCCAGCCTGTGGCGTTTGAGATTTTCGGGGTAACAGGGCCACTAACAACGAAGTTCTTGTCAACGTTGGCAGCTCGCCTCACCGAGGTGTCAGGTGATGCCCTTGAGGGCGCTTGGCTTTCCCAACGCCTTAGCCTCGCCATCGAGCTAATACTGCAAGCGTGTTTGCTTGCTTCAGTAGGCTCCATTAAACCTTGTGGTGTCTGGCCAGTTGTTGTGATATAAATAAAAATTCCTCAAAAATCGTTTCAATATAGTTTTAACAGAAAGATTTGGAAGAATTAGATGAAAGTTCTCCGGTAATTTTCTTTCATATAAATAAATGTTTATGTTGATTTAAACATTTGCCAGCAAAATCTTATAAAATGACAATGTTCTAAAAGATGTACAAATGAAAATAAAAGTTTTTATCTTTAAAAAATTGTGTGACGGTCATGCTTTTCACTGACAAAATTGTCGACTATCGTGGAGATGTCATTTGGCCCAAACCAAATTATACATTACGAGAAAAAAGTTGATAATATTTAACAAAATAAATTGCAGATGTGACGCATCATTTTTCCTCGTCTGCAAATACCTCTCTATAGGACTTTTCTTTCGCTGTCGAAAGTCGGATCTGCAAACAGAAAGAAAATAACAAAAATATGATTATCATGTTGAATTATTTGCCATTGGTATTACCTTGCTAATTAATTATGTCTGCAAAATGATCATTGCTAAAAATGAAGATGTATATATTCTCTGCATTATTTTGCCTTTACTTTTTATGTGCTTTTTTGGTGGACAAGGGGGAGTGATTTTTTTTTTAGATTCACATTTTGCAGCTGCGTTATTTTGATTGTATTTGGTTTTCAAACACCATAATAATGTTAACGTGGTTTTCAAATGCTGCTTTTCGTCTTTTAGAAAAAATTTGAAGAAGCCATGTATGATGACCAATCAGATTTCATCCAGTCTGTATATCATGAAGTCTCTTCATCTTCAATTTATAATCATCTAGAGACCCCTCACTCGAATTTTCACGGTGCCTTTTCATTCTCAGAAGCTGGTATTTGTGAAGGTTCTGTTGACACTCCTTATTTTCCTCATGCACCGTCACATTTGGAACCTGAAGGAGATGAGACAGATAAGCTTCTTCATAATTTTGGTGAGATTTCGTTTCAAATATATTTTAACAGCTTTACGAACTCAAACGAATATAAATAAACTGTTTTAATGATAATAGTAACCGGTAAGAATATAGTACTAGTTAAATATATGTCGTTGTACAGTTGAGTTTTGTTTCTTTCTATTCCAGAGAGTATAAAATAATGGTCATTTGTCCTCCAAGCAATCGCAGCCAAATGTCCTTCAAATTACACCTAACCATTTTAGATAAGGGAAAGGCATATTGGATAATGTGGTTATAGATAACCTTAAACGGAAAGAATGCCTTTCTTTATGAGTTTGCTCATATGATGATAATGTTTATAATATTCATGGCACTAAAATTCCATCATCAATAGAATTTCAAACATCAGAACTTGAATAAGTAGAGAAAGATGATGAAGGCCACAACAATGTTGGTTAAGACAGAAAATAAATCTATTTAATATTTTAGCTTTAATAAGCCATTTATGCAAAATGGAAAAAATAATTGCTGTAAAAAAATGCTGAAATAGTTCTGAAGTGAAGCTAGAATAATTCATCCAATAAAAATAATTGGTTGATCTTGATCAGAATTTCTGACCATGAGTGTTCAATTGTTCTGAACTACCAGGCTCACTGAATTAGCATATAAGTGCTTGAGTATTCCATAGACATGAACCCTTAACTTAATTCTTAGATGAAATCAGTGTGACACTGTGTGATAAGACTGGACCTTTAAATTACAGTGACAAACCATCTGATGAGCTTCTACAGTGCAAGAGTTTGAGTCAACAAAAAAGTGTTTGTAGCACCTGAGATGTAACTTTCATCAGAGTATAGAAAGGGTTAGGTAGGAAGTCAATATAATGTAATTCATACATTGAGTACACGTAGGGGATATTGGAATCTCTGGAAGACTAACAGGGATCCTGAACTTTGGATACAACAGATGCTCTATAGTAGTTGTAACTTCAATAGCTGTGAACTGAAAACTATTTCATGAATACTTGAATATCTCATTAGAAGTAGTATTTCTGTTTTTTAGATGATATAAATACTTAGGGAAGCAGATATAGGCAAAAGAAAGAGTATCTGAGATGTGTGATAATGTATGGAAGTAAAACAAGAGCTGCAGCAACTGAAGAGAAATAAATGGAGTATGGTCCTTTGGATATACAACAGATTTATGAGAAAGATAGATTACAAGATGGTTGAGGAAGGGGTTTTGAAATCAGATACATTTAGTAATGTCTAATTTAATGAGAATGAAGCATATTGGATGAAACGTTACTGCAAGTAGATGGGGAAATGTATCTGTGGGGAAGACAGACAAAGAAAGATGTGAGATGAATGATTAGATTAATCTACATGAGATGATGCATGATCAAAAGGAAAGAAGCATTGCAATATTACAGATTTATCAAACCCAAGCATGGAGAACGATGAATATTGGTTTCAAATTTTGGCACAAGGCCAGCAATTTTGGGGGAAGTGATAAGTCAATTACATCATCCCCAGTATTCAAATGGTACTTATTTTATTGACCCTGTGTTATGTCTCAAGCTACTGCTATCTAGCACCTTCGGATGATCGCTACTCAACCACTACACAACTGCTACTCAACTCTCCTACCACAGCCAGACTACCTCTATTTATATGTCTTGGGAGATCCTACTTCTTCGCCTGGGGGCGTTGACACAACATCCTGAAAAGATAAAAGGCAAAGTCGACCTCAGTGGAATTTGAAATGAGAATGTAAAGAAGGATGAAATACCACTAAGCATTTTACCCAGCATTTAGATTCTGCCAGCTCACAACCTTAAGAGAATTATGAATATTAAAATAATGTTTATATTGCTGTTGATGATTAACATATTGACTTGAAAGTAAAACATACTTTTTCTCTCATGTGAAATATTTTGTTTCAGGTAAATATTTTAATGAAAAACTCAACAAAGAAGTTAACACTCTCTATAGATCGCTTTCACTAATGGTTAATGAACAGAAAATTCATGTGAAACAAATCATAAATGCAGCAATAAACTATGACTTTAAGCAGGTATTACACCTACATTCATTATTTTTAACAGATTCATTTTTCTTGTTAAATTAGCAATCAAGGATTTAACTCCTTAAAAATATATCAGACTTCAGGTATACCTGATATGTTGTAATAATAACTTTGCGTATAAGATAAGAAAAACTTAAAATTTCATAAAGGGCTCTTACAATAAATGTTGACTCCACAAAAAAGTATTTTTATTAAAGCATGGTCAGTATGTGCATATTGGGGCATGAGTTAAAAGTAAATTATAATGTGTGTATGCATGATAACATAAATATATATATAAAAGCTATTTTGAGTGTACAGTTACCTCATAAAAGGGATGTTAACATCCAAGCTTCACCAGTTTAATCTTATATATCGATCTAAAAGTTCAAGAGTCCAGTATAGCTTAATAGTATTGGTGTTTATTGTTTAAATAGGTACCAGTTAAGTATATTATGGAGTTTGATGATTATTACGCTTTGATATATAGGTATATTTCAATATAATATAGGGAGAAAATGGAGAGTTACAATTTATAAAATTTGATTTGTTTACATATTGTCATAATTCTCTAACCTACAATTTGTTTCAATCAATTACAAATTAATAAATTAAAAATTAAAAATTGCATCTTGAAATATCGAGTTAACTATTTCCTCTGGGTGAGAATTAGACACACATAAAAATCACATCATAAATGAATGCACAAATAAATTTAACGTGTGCACACAGACACACACACACACAAATAGATAGAAACAAAAGCCATAAATATATAATGTTTTTTTTTTTAAATATTAACATGTACACACAAGCATTATTGTCATGATGAGTTTGTCGATCATCACCCACTCGTTTATGGTGTGATTTTTATATGTGTCTAATTCTCACCCTGAGGAAGTATTTAACTTGATATTTCAAGATGCAATTTTTAATTTATTAATTTGTAATTGGTTGAGTTAAGTATGGAAACAAACTGTGGGTTACAGAGAATTTTGACAATATGTAAATAAATAAAATTTTATCTGTTGAAACTCTCCATTTTCTCCTTATATTATATATACATATATATATATATATATATCATCATCATCATCATTTAACGTCCGCTTTCCATGCTAGCATGGGTTGGACGATTTAACTGAGGACTGGCAAGCCAGAAGGCTGCACCAGGCTCCAATTTGATCTGGCAGAGTTTCTACAGCTGGATGCCCTTCCTAATGCCAACCACTCCGAGAGTGTAGTGGATGCTTTTACGTGCCACCGGCACGAGGGTCAGTCACAGAGGACTGGCAACGGCCATGCTTAAAAGGTGTTTTTTACATGCCACCTGCACGGGAGCCAGTCCAGCAGTACTGGCAACGACCTCGCTCAAATGATTTTCTAACGTGCCACTAGCACAAGTGCTAGAAGGCAACACTGGTAACGATTACGATCTAATGGTGCTATTTATGGCCGCTAGCACAGAAGCTAGACATATATATATATATATATATATATATATATATATATATATATATATATATATATATATATATATATATATACACATACATACACACACACACACCACATACAATAAAATGATTTTGTAGCTGTTAATTTCATTGGCTATTAACACAATATATACTCATATAATCCTTGTTAGTATGATTCTGATTAAAAGCAACATCAGAGGGATTACAGTTCTATATTTACATTGAATCTCAGAATGGAGGCACGTAAACAAAATGCTGATAGTTTATCCATTATTTATTCAGCAACTCAGAAGTATAATCTTTGATTTAGGAATGTTTTTCAGATTCGGTTGTCTGTCTACTGTTAGTACTCAAGAAAATCTTGAAATTGTGGAACAATTAGTTTGGGTACAACTTTATCAAAAGTGTTTTGATGGGTTTTTTTAAGTAATATTTCTATATGCTGAATCTAAATAAGTAATCAGATTTTTCTTATCAGGCTTAGTTTTCTTGTGACTGTTAATTTATTATTATTATTATTATTATTATTATTATTATTTATTTTTTTATTTAGCATAATAACCTATTTTGGCGAGAGAAAGTTCTGAAAAAGCTGCCAGGATAAATTTTATCAGAGAGGGCAAGTGCAGGTTGCAGCATATTCAGACACGAACTTCATGTCTGTATTTTGAGCAGCTCCAAGTCAGTCTGCTTGCAAATAGCACAGCATTAACAGCTAGTGTGTGTATTGCTCCTTGTTGATTCTACACTAGAGCTGTGTTCACATAGATGCTTTGCCATGCATCAGAACTGTCAGAATCCTCCTAATTCCTTCAGTTATATATTTGGTGATTTAACTTCAAAACCCTAGAAACATACGTTTATGAATTTATTTTGCAAGATTCCTGATGTGAAATCGTGTGTTGAAACAGATAAGGTTATATTTCGGAATGGTAATTTTTTTTCCTTGCCAAATAAACACACGTATTATATATTCGTTTTTCGTATGTGTATTTCGTGTGCAAGATTCTTGATGTGGATACGTGTGTTGAAAGAAATACAATTAAACCTTAGGAGAGGCATTATGCTGGTAATAAACACACGCACTGGTTCAGTCCTTTATTAATTTATATAGTTTTTTGTTAAATTATTTCATTGCACTCTTGCAATCTCTTCAGTAACTTGTCTCTCCACTTCCATTTATGTATATATTCGTTGTTCACTCATTTATTATTGTTCTTATTTTATCTTAAGATAAAATAAAAACAATAATAAATGAGTGAAGAACAAATGTATTAATGCATGCGTTTATTTGGCAAGGAAAAAATGACCGTCCTGAAATAGAACAATATCTCAGAAACATAATTTTACATTGTTAGTAAAATAATGCTTTGAACTTTATTTCAGATATAAAATGGGTGATCAGAAGAGTTGGGTCCCTTAACATTTGTTGTGTGACTTTTGTAAGACTACTAACAGGGTGGCTAAATGGCTCATGCCATGTTATGTGTTATTCCAATGATTTGGAGGGAAACTAACACTCACACAACACGATGTTATTTCTACCTTGCAATTATAAACAGAATCATTTCAAAGCAAAGAGCTTAATTAAATACCCAGCCTACAGTGGGAGCCATTCCCTACAGTACACAACTTCCAGTACCAAATTCTCCTGAGTATAAGGGATCAAACAAAGCCAGTGGCATATATCACAAGGGAAAAGATTAAAGCCTTTCTGTTCCAACATTCCAGACCACCTGTTCCTCCCAGTGGACTGCATTTACAAGGAGAAAGGCCAGATTTTAAATGACAATGATGATGATAATGACAACAGTCTGAACCTTTTGGTTCAAATTTAGTTGAATGGAATCTACTATAATGTGATATTAAAATTTGTGCTTTCTGCAGCTGCCAGAGGAATTCAAAGAATGGTTCTCCTGTGAAGATGGATTTCTACTGTGTAAAGATGTTAATTCAGTCAGGCAGCTCTTGCTCATGAGAATAATGTAGATGAGTGGTGGTTGCTTATTCATTCCTAAAAAGTCAGCTATAAGTGGAATGTCAACAGGGATCTGATGCTCATTACACATTTGATGGGGCTGCAGCTTCCTACATCTACAGCATTTAATGCTCATGTGCTGGATGGTTTTACCAGAGCTGGAGAGCTGCACCAGGCTCCAGTCTGATCTGGCATGGTTTCTACAGCTGGAGCCCTTCCTAATGTCAACCACTTAAGAGTGTGCTGGATGCTTTTATGTGGCACTTGCACAGGACTCTTGCAGGGCAATCATTGAAAGAGATTCAGATAATTTCACTATACTCTCTTTATAAGAAGTAGTCTATATTAGAAGTTTATTATTATACAACCATAAGCCTAACATAGCAAAGTAATGAATTTGAAATGTTTCATAATGGACTAGGAAATTGTAAAAACAATTGATGTAAATTTTTCTAAACAAAATATGAACATTATATTTCATACGAGATAAGAATCCTAACAGAATTTTTTTCTATTTGTTTCAGCAATCAGTATCTGGAATAACTCAGCCTACAGCTGAAGATGCTAGTTTTCTCCCATGTAAGTTATCCCAAACCATTTATCATCATGAAATAATTGATAAATATAGTTTTTTTTCTAATTTATTCAATACCTTTATTTCATTAAATATTAAATTGTCTTTTAATCTTTCCTACAAACATTTAAATATATTTCAAATGACAGGTTATTTTAGTGCTGATATCATCATCATCATCGTTTAACGTCCGCTTTCCATGCTAGCATGGGTTGGACGACTTGACTGAGGACTGGTGAAACCGGATGGCAACACCAGGCTCCAATCTAATTTGGCAGAGTTTCTACAGCTGGATGCCCTTCCTAACGCCAACCACTCAGAGAGTGTAGTGGGTGCTTTTACGTGTCACCCGCATGAAGGCCAGTCAGGCGGTACTGGCAACGGCCACGCTCGAAATGGTGTCTTTTATGTGCCACCCGCACAAACGCCAGTCCAGGGACACTGGCAACGATCTCGCTCGAAAACCCTATGAAGGCCAGTCAGGCGGCACTGGCAACGGTCACGCTCAAAATGGTGCATCTTATGTGCCACCCGCACAAGAGCCAGTCCAGGGGCACTGGCAACGATCTCACTTGGCTTGCCGGGTCTTCTCACGCACAGCACATATATATCGCCGTCGTCGTTTAACGCCCGCCCTCCATACCAGCATGGGCCGGACGATTTGACTGAGGACTGGTGAAACCAGATGGCTACACCAGGCTCCAATCTGATCTGGCAGTGTCTCCACAGCTGGATGCCCCCCCCCCCCCGCCAACGCCAACCACTCAGAGAGTGCAGTGGGTGCCCTCACGTGTCACCCGCACGAAGGCCAGCCAGGCGGCACCGGCAACGGCCACGCCCACCCCGCTCGAGAAACCTCATGTGTCACCCGCACAAGAGCCAGTCCAGGGGCACCAGCAACGATCTCACTCGAAGAAATTTCATGTGTCACCAGCCGTAAATGAATGGTGAAACCGCGAATGGCTCAGGAACCGGACCTAATCCTCGGGACCGTATTCCTCACCGCGAGGAGAGTGGATAACTGTGGCAATTCTAGAGCTAATACATGCAACCGAAGCCGTGATCGCAGGTCGCACCCGAGCGTCGGGCCGAAAAACGGCTTCCGGCAGCGGTCGCCTCCGCGCGCCGGCGCCGGTCGTTTCGGCCCGCACGGTTCCTCCGAGGGTGCTCTTCGCCGAGTGTCCGAGGCGGCCGGTACGTTCACTGTAAAAAAATTAGAGTGCTCAGAGCGAGCCCCGCCGGCTTGCATACGAAAAGCATGGAATGATGGAAAATGGCCTCGTCCGCGCGTCATCCGTCGGTCTCCGTTCACGACGAGGCAAGCACGTTTTCCTCGATCAAGAGCGAAAGTCGGAGGTTCGAAGACGATCAGATACCGTCGTAGTTCCGACCGTAAACGATGCCGACTGGCGCTCCGCCGGCGTTCACTTCGATGACCCGGCGGGGAGCCTGCGCGGGAAACCATAGTCGGTTCTGGGGGGAGTATGGTTGCAAAACAGAAACTTAAAGGAATTGACGGAAGGGCACCACCAGGAGTGGAGCCTGCGGCTTAATTTGACTCAACACGGGAAAACTCACCCGGTCCAGACACCGGTAGGATTGACAGATCGATAGTTCTTTCTCGATTTGGTGGGTGGTGGTGAATGGCCGTTCTTAGTTGGTGGAGCGATCCGTCTGGTTGATTCCGATAACGAACGAGACTCCGGCCTGCTAACTAGCGCGTCGATTAGTGCTTTTCCGGTAGCGAGGCGGCGCTGAAGCCGTCGTCGGTAGCTCCGTGCGCGGCCCGGGCTTGCCGTTGCTGCCGCTCTCCTTTGCGTGCGGCCGCGTCCGGCAACTGCCTTCGTAGCCTTTCGCGCTCCGCTCGCGGGGTGTGCGGGTTGGGGGGCGGTTCGCACGTGGCGGCGGTGGTGCCAGGCTGCCTCTGAGCGATAAAGGCTGAACACCTCTAAGCCAGAACGGTAGCCGGACCCGAGTTGTTTTCCAAAAGCGTCTCAACCTCAAGGCGCATGCCTTAGCTCGGCGTTCGCCGTCCGCCCGTCGCCCGTCTGCGGCAGTGGAAAAGCAGTCGGTCTTTTTGTCCGGCCGCTCGCGAAGTCGTCGCCAACGTCCCCCCCCCCCAAACGACTTGTTCGAAGAGATCGAGACGAAAAGGATCACTTGCATACGACTCGACTTGCCGTTCGGAGTGATGTGCTTAGTAGAGCAGCTACCACACTGTGATCTATTGAGTCTCTTCTCGCGAACGACACGATCCGCCCTTTCGAGGCGGGAGGTCAGGCGGGACTCTCGTCGCCGTGGCTGCCGCCGCCACCACCGCATATCCTCTCCTTTATTGCGAGACGAGAGAAACGGCGAACCGATGGAGAGCGAGACCGAGAGGAAGCGCGGCTTAGTGGTTGGTCGGAGAAAACGAAAGAAGGACGTAAAGGAAAAATAGCGATCGAGCGGACGGCAACGGCAGGGCTAGGGACGACAACGAAGACAAACGGAAGAAAGGTAACGAAGATACGAGAGCGCTCGGCGCCGCCGCCGCTGGGGGCGGGTAGAAGTAGTAGAAAAGAACGCTGCTACGTGCGAGACCGGTGTCAGGGCGTGTGTCATCGTCCCATTTCAGTAGAAGCAGATTTTCTCGTTGCTTTCTACTTTGAAGAGACGCGCAGCAATCCGACAAACCGGGAACCGATGGCATCGAGCGAGACCGTGTGCCGGTCGCCACCGCGTACCCGTGGAGCCGATCGAAAGCGACCGAATTGAGAGCGACGACTAGGCAGCGGAAAGACGGTCGGCCGGCGTAGTTCTGCTGGCGAAGCGCAGGTGCGATCGAAAGCGCTGTCGGCCGAGGCGGACGAGAAAGAAGAAGCAGCAGGCCGAGCGAGTCGTGGCGGCAGCAGCGAGAAGGAAGCCACCGAGCGATTGGGAGCAAGCAAAGAGAATGCGGATGCCTCGGCGGCGGATTGCGGACGCCTCTGCGGCGGATTGCGGACGCCTCGGCGGCTGATTGCGGACGCCTCGGTGGCGGATTGCGGACGCCTCGGCGGCGGATTGCCGGCGCGATGGAAAGGCCGACGTGTCAGCTGCGATACGAACTACGCGGCCGGTACCTTACCCGTGACGGGGTCCGATTCGCGAGTTTGTGGGTCGGAACCGGCGGAATAGTCACGCTCTAAGTGAGCCTCACACCCCAAGGGGGTCCAGACTAGTATGTAGGGTAGTCGTCGATCGGACGGTCGTTCCCTATGACTCGCACCCCCAACCGCAGCCGATTGAAAGGCAGACGGCCGGCTGGCCGGTCGCCGCCGCGTACCCGCAGAGCCGATCGAAAGCGGCCGAATTGAGAGCGACGCCTCAGCAGCGGACTGCCACCGCCAGCACGATGGAAAGGCCGACATGTCGGCTGCGATACGAGCCACGCGGCCGGTACCGTACCCGTGAGTTTGCGATCGAAAGTGCTGTCGGCCAGGAGTGTGTGTGTTACACGGCGGCCTAGGCGGACGAGAAAGAAGAAGCAGCAGCGAGTTGTGGCGGCAGCAGCGAGTCGTGGCGGCAGCAGCGAGAAGGAAGCCACCGAGCGATTGGGAGCGAGCAAAGAGAATGCGGACTGCTGCCACCGAACCGCCGGTGCGATGGAAAGGCCGACGTGTCGGCTGCGATACGAGCCACGCGGCCGCTACCGTACCCGTGACGGGGTCCGATTCGCGAGTTTGCGGGTTGGGCCCGGGAGAATAGTCACGCTCTAGGTGACCCTCACACCCCAAGGGGGTCCAGACTACTATGTAGGGTAGTCGTTGATCGGATGGGTTCGCCGACTGGAAGGAATGCTTTAGCCTCTCATTTATTCCGACGGTCGGAGCCGCGTAACCTGCCACGCGATCGACTCTACACGGCCGGCGCGTCCTCGATTCTTCCGCCGACCACCCGCCCGCCTCGTAGTGAGCTCCCTCGCCCTCGCTGACGCCGTCGTTCCGCGCCCCGCGCCGCGTCAGATTCGCTCGCTCACCCTACAACAACCCCACACAAGAGCCAGCTCAGGGGCACCGGCAACGATCTCGCTCGAAGAAATTTCATGTGTCACCAGCACAAGAGCCAGTCCAGGGGCACTGGCAACGATTTAAAAAATTCACATTTTACTTTAATTTCCATTTCAATGGAGAATTTTGGTATTCAGTTGTTTTACTTGTATATCAAAAGTTTTGTAGTCATTTTCACACTAAGTCTTAGATGTGATGATTTCTTGAAATAAAATATATAAAAAAAAAACATTGTGATATCAGACACAGTACTTCAGGATGATGAAGAGACCAGAGAACATGTGATTTTCTGATATTCATATCTTTGTCAAATAGAGATGTATATATATATATATATATATATATATATATATATATATATATATATATGTACACAAACATTGATATTCTATAGCTTCAATTGTCAAAAGGATTTTATACTAAAAGAACTAAATAGCAATTTTCTATTAGTTAAATCATTTAGTTTAATCATAAAGACATGTTTCTATATGTTAAGCACCTGGGCAATACCAGGTGCCTCGGCTAATATATATGATGATGATACATTTGATACTGGTATGACTGTGTGGCTAAGAGGTTTCAGTTCCTAGTTATAACTCCCTTCACAGCACTTGGACATATGTCTTCTACTCAAACCAATACACCTTGTGCAATTTGGTAGATGGGAGCTGCATAAATCTGTGTGTGTGTGTGTGTGTGTGTGTTTATGTTTACACTGGTTTGAAAACCAATGTTGTTTGTCTCCTTATGTCCTGTAAATATAGTGATTCAACAAACAGAGTTTGATAAAATATTTACCAAACTGAAATGTGTACTGGAGTTGATATAATCACCTAAACTCTTGAAGGTATTGCATCAGCATGGCAGCAATCTAATAACTGAAATCTGTTAAAGAATGTGTATATCTTTCACCAAAATATATCAGTTAGAAAATCTAGTGCTTTTGAATATAAATATCCTGTGTAATGTGGTGAGGTATTTATTCCACATGGAATTGCACAAGTAATACCATGTCATTCTTGCTGTGAGAAGTGTAATAAACCTGTGCTTGGCCTATTTCACCAAACCCAATATAAAATATATTAAAAAATTATCAACATGATCAGGAAATAAATAATGCATGAGAAACTGATAAGATTATTTGGTAAATCCTTGCGCAGTTTCCCTCCAAGTAGAAGCTGCAAGCTGCTCCACCAGTCATATGTAGATGTGATATACCTTGACATTGTAAAGACTTCCAATGAAGTTAGTCATTGGACATGTTGCAAACATTGTCATTTCGGCATTGTTGGAAAACTAGGACAGTGTTATTTGACATCTTAATGAATAGAAGTGAAGTTGTTGTCGATAATGATATCCTTTCAAAAGTCAACAAATTTGAGTAGAATAATTCATGAAACTGTGTTGGTGTCATTACTGTTTGCAACAACGCACTTTATTATCACAGCTATTCTCACTAGCTGTGCTGATAATAATAAAATATCAAAAGCATTCAAGAATATCGATGACTGCAATAATTTATGGAAGGACTTTAATATCCTAAACTGGTGGATTGATTAAAATAACATTAAATTTTAGAATATTTCAAGCATTTTACTATCTATCCTCTAACATAAACAGGATACATAAAAATAGGAGTGATCGCAGTTATAAAGTCAGTCTGTGTGATATCTGAGACTTTTAAAGAGTAATGACACGTCCTTTTATATTTTACTTTAAATATGAGGATCACTTAAGTCCTTGTGTAATCATAATAATTTAAGACATAACTTATCAGATAATGAGATGAAGGAATTAAATGTAACATAATCAGTAATTATTGAAGTTGTTAGAAAGTAGATTTAAGAACAGCCATGGCAACCTTTTGGGGGGGGGGAGCATAGCTCATCAAGTGGGCCACGCTACTAAAAATCTTCAAGGCAATTTTTCATTATGTATGCCATTCAAAGAGTCCCACAGGTGACAGTTTGCCCATGGCAGATTTAGAACTTCATTCATCTAAGCCTAACATCCTCACATACAAATGGGAGATGAGATGTTGCTGTGAAGGGTAAGTTATGGACTGAGGTAGAAAATAGTGAGTTCTGGTTAAATAGTGAAAGAAAGCATGGCATATTCAAAGTAACAAGGCTTAGTTATACCACAGTACATTGTACTTTTCTTTTCTTCTGCTTTTGCTCTCACAAAAGGATTTTCGTAATTCTAAAGAATATGGAATTAGCAAATGAATTTGAAAACTATAGAATACACTAAACCAATAACATGGATCCTTTATCAGGGAAAAATAAGATAAAAATTACATTGAATCAATCAATTTTGAAATTAAACATTCTTTTTTTTAATTGTCTGAATTAAAAATTTATTGATGTTTATTCTTTGTTTTTGTTGTTTCTTTTAATAAGCTGAGGGAAGTGATTTACTCCAAGAGTTCGAATGCAGGTAGAAGTGCTTTTATATATATTCCTTTTTTCATTCACTCAAGTATTTATTCATCATATTTTCATCTCAGTCAAAAACAAAAAAAAAGCATCAAGTTTAATGATCCTAATCATATTAAATACTTCTTGTATTTTGTTGTTAAATCAGAACCAGGTTAGACGCATTACTGTGTAATCATGATCTCTTCTTCTTAAGTTCAAATGTCTAGATTACATTGATAATCACAGAGCTTCGATGCTGTCAGTTACAAATAGTAACAAAGACTATTACAAACATTGGCATTTTTTAACACTCCTCCTTCCCACTATATTTATTCCTTTGTTTTCTCACTTGCCTATTAAATCCATTAAAATGGTTTTGTTATAATTTATGAAGCATTGTGTAGTGGTGTTTTTTTAAACAGGATTCTCAGTTAAAATACTACTGCAAACATTTCTGTTAGATTACTCAGTGAGAAAGTGTGAAGTCCAACGTTTTGAATAGAAGTGTTAGGATTAACAGAAAATCTTGCCTCTCACGATATAGAAACATTTCTCATGGTACCAGCAGACAAAATGGAAAAGACATTGTCCTAGAGAATAGCAAGGGAGATGCACTCTGACTCATGGAGTTTGAACTTGCAGTGAGCAAGGATATGGTCTAGGGGCCAAGAACACCAGAGGTCTCAACTGCCACAGGTTCAACTATAAACCTGTCAAAGAGTGGCTGATACCTTGACAGTTTTTTTGGGTCTTTTTCTCAGCCTGATGAGCAGCAGAGCCTGGGTTGGTAGTTGACAATACCAAGTTGCTGAAGCATGTAGCATCCCAGATGAGGGGCCTAAAACTAGGGAACAGGAAAATTGTCATACCGTCCGGCCTTCTATCATCCCCTCAGTTGAGCTCCGCTGGCTCAAGCTAGGAAGGGAAAACTGTGGCATCTAGGCCATGCTTTATGATCTTAAGGGCAGCGTGGCATGGAAGGTGGCCAGTACTATGTTGGCATCACAGTGGGTGGAGGCCAAGCATTGTGGTCATTGATTTCAAGATATATATATTTTACACTAGGTATTCTCAACCATTTTTTATCTACGGACCCCCTTTGATTACTATCTTATTTTGTTGGACCCCCATAGCCATTCATTATTTTAAAATTATTTCTATAGAAACTTCTTTCAAAATTCTTATTTTGTTTTCCACACATTAACTTGTGTAGGTTGAACTATGTGAATTGTTAGAGAAAGAAACCTAGCTGTTTCTTGCAATACACACCAATACATACATCTAATGCAAAACTTTTTCAGAGGCCCTTAAAATATTTTTGTGGATCCCCAATTAGCTATTTTGTTTTGTGGACCCCCAAAAATCTTATATGGACCACTGCTCTACACTCATAACAACAATAATTCATTATATAAAAAAAAAAAGTAACTTGAATAAAACCATTTTATATAAAATGAATTATCAATCCCACCTTTTTTTGCTGTATTATTCTTTTCAGTAATTCTCTTGAAAGAGAGCCTGAAGTTCAAGCATCTAAAGAGAGATATATAATCCAGCTTTTAACGCTATCATCAATGATCTCACTTCACTTAAATGAAAAAACAGAAAAGATTTGATATATTTTTTAAATGGTTATTATTCAATTATTTTTGTGTTATTGTTGTAGTTGATAATTATATAAAGATTTTGAAATGTTTTCTTTTTTAAATTAATATTTTTGAGTTAAAATAGAATACTAATGTTAGAAATAATGGTAGTATTATTTTATTAAAACATTTTGAGCTTTATAGACATTTTACTTAGAACATCTATTTAAACACTGATTGTGAAGCTTCTAGTTCTTTTGAAACTCACTTCTTATTTCATCTCCTATACCCTGAAATTTAAATCCTGTTGAATGGGGTTTATGAGTTGATATTTCTGGAAAGGCTTAGGGATTATCTATTTTGTTAATCAACAGAAGTAAAGTGCAATGATTTTGAGACCATAAATAATGAACTTGAGAGTCCTAACAGTAAACTTGGATACAAGTTATATTTAATGGTTAAGATCCACAAAAGTTGAATCACTGACTTTGTTACAAAGTACAGTTAAATAAGAGAAATACAGAGGAGGTATTTTATGTAATATGTGCAGAACAGGTATAAACTTGTTTTGAGCGAAGTAATAGTAAACTAATTTCAATGGTGCATTGACTGATCTTTCAAATCAAATAGCCATGCTATATCCTAACATTACAGACTATAGTAATAGTAATAGTTTAGTTGAAACTATAGGTTGTTTCTCTTACTTAGCTGTGAGATTAAGGAGATGAACTACTGATGACATAACCATAAGTTTAGATCTTACTATAGTCATTGTATTGTGCCCTGTTTGCCTGACTGGGCAAAAAACTGGTTTCCATTCATACTTCATGATTGAGTGGTTAGAAATAAAAAGGGCATCATCAAGCTGTAAAAACAAATGCACCAACAACTTAACAATTTTAGTATAGGAACTTTGGGAAAATGGATGCAAAAAGTAAAGAAAAAATAGAAGACTGCTTAGTTAATGACAATGATGGCAGGAAAAGTTACTGTTCTTGTTATCAATATGAATGATTTGTGCTTTGTCAAAAGTAGGTTTAAGCTAATACATATGTGATACAGTAAAATAGTAAAACAATTAAGACTTTGCCTTTCATCCTTTCAGGGTCGATAAATTAAGTACCAGTTGCATACTGAGGTTGATCTAATCAACTAGCTCCCTCCCCAAAAATTTCAGGACTTGTGCCTAGAGTAGAAAAGAATATTTATGTCCATATCTTCTGTCTAATCAAAGAGAAATGTGTGGATGTGTGTTAAGGTGTGAAATGCTGAGAAAAATTCGGCTGATGATAAAACTAAAATACTTATTACACACAAATTTGTGTTTAACAAAGTAAATAACTACAGACAGAAATGCCACTTTAGACTTACAAAGAAAACATGAAATAGCTAAATTAAAATATGAAACTATCAACTGTTGTAATAATAAACATGACTAAAGGCTAAACTTTTAACCAACCTTTGTATGTCTTTAATAATAAAACTTTAAGCATTTTAAATATAAGTTTCATTATTTCAAAAATGTTTTTTTTTTTATATAATTTGTATATTAAATGCTTCAAAATAACTTCAATTCATACAATGAAAACTGCATGTACTTCCAAAAAATAATTTTATTAATAAAACAATGAAACATTGTTATTCAATAAATATTTTACTCTTGTAAGCCATAATTCAGGCAGAAAATTCTTTCTTGAAATCAAATCTATAAAGATGTGGACAATTAAGAAAACAGCTTCTTGAATATCATTGAACTCATGAATACAATAGATATTCTTAAAAAATGGGACAAAAATATTTTTAAGTGCCTTATAAGTTATACACATTTCTTTTTAATTTCTCTGATATAAAAAGATTTTTCTTCATTCACTGTTGCAAAAATCAATCAAAATTTCCTTATTTTTGTCTTGAATCAAAATAGCATGTAAATGAAATTTCTCTCTGATTGATAAATTTGACTAAAAAAATAATCAGCAACTTGGATTTAGTAGAATATAATTTTGAGTCAAATTGTCTTCAGAATCCCAGTCAAGTTCTGGTTTAGCTGATATTAAGTTTACATCATTGCATACAGGCTTATGACCAACATTGTCATTTAGATCAGAATTGACTGTCATTTCAAGCAAATTATTATTTTCATTTGTTGTACAAGAAAATACTGAAAATGGATTAGTTTTTTCCTGAGGTTCAGAAGAATAGGAACCAAGCATAGTAATATTAATGTTATCTCGAAGAATACTTTTTTCATCAAATTCCATTTCATATTCATACAAAGCTTGGGCCTCATCAGATGGAGGTTTAGGTAAGTTGTTATTTGTTGTTGTTGTTCCAAGTTTCTCTGATGTTTCTTTGAAAGGTTCATTAACAAAAAATTGACTGTTTAATGTTGACAACAAAACAGGACATTTAGTGCTTATTTCATTGCTTTCAGAATTAAAAGCCATACTATTGGCAGATGTTCTTACTTGCTGTTTAGCTTCTACTGCCTCTAATATGCTAGAAGAATGAAATGTTGGTGGGTAAACTAAATCAGAACCCTTTTCAGTTTTATTTGACAAATTAATATGAGGTAATCTTAGAATGTTAGAATCATTGCACTTAGACGTATCATGGAAGGAGTTATGAGTTTGTAGAAACTGATGATACTTAGGGTGGCCAAAATCCAAATTAGAAGAAAACTGAAATGGGTCTCTTTCAGACAGACTCATCTCTTTTTCAGTGACAATAACTGGTAATGTTACATCATCACAATCCAACTTCTGTAGAGATAACACTGATGAATTTGAGGTAGGTGAATGATTAGGAAGTACTTCTTGGGAAATCACAGATTCAGTACTGTAAAGGTTTTCCATTGTTGAAGTTGAAGACACAGAGTTTGAAAGAGAATCACAGTTGTTGTGGACGTTTTTGTCTAATGTGGACAAGGATTTGGATGGATCTAAATTGAAACTATGAGACAAGGTTAATTTTCCATCTTGAATCCCTTCTACAGTGGCTATTTTTCCATAGTAACCATCTATGCTAAAATCATTTGTAAGGTTGTTGGCAAGAGAAATTGATTTATCACTATTTGGTGTGGTAAAGGGTTTGATATAATATTTATTATTTGTATGAGAATCTATTATTTCAAATCCACCTAAATTTTCAGAAGATACAGGATCATTTAGTTCCTTGTCCTGATTATTTTTATGAGATTCAGATAAAGGAGTAAGTGTTTGGGATGGAGAGGTTATACTACTATTGAGTTTTTCTTGATCAAAAAGAAAGGGCTCATTTTTATCCATTTTAATGTTTATGTTAGGGTTTAAACTAAAAGAAGAATTTATTTGGTTAGTAAGAGAGTAATTATCAAGCTGAATTGGTTCCTGTTTAATAGGAGTTTCTCCAGAACCAGTTGAGCTGCTAAATAGTTCACTTATTTGAAGATCTGAACTAGAAGACTGACATGTATCTGCAATTTCTTGAGAAATAGTGTAGACTAGCATAGTTTTATTGGAATCAGTTTTTCGTATGGACAGATTTTCTAATTTAAATACTCCTGAAGGAGACAAAGGACTTGTGTTATCTTTAGTTGTCCCATCTGAAGTTATTTGTAGCTGGTTAGAAGATTCCAATCTGTTGTTGCAGGGCAAACTTTTATTATCACAATAATCAGCAGATGTTTCTGTCATCTCACCAATTTTGCTTTCTGTTGACACAGATTCTGTTAAATCCATGTTAAATTCACCAGTCTCTGACTTCAAAAGAGTTTCAAAAAGAACAGTTTTTACAGGACTCGAAGGCATTTCTATGTTTAAAACATCACCAGGATCATCTGTTGGTTCCTGTTTGATCTTGGTTGGGATTGAAAGTTCAGGATGAACATCTTGATAAGGTGTATATATTTCATCAGTGACACTTTTAACCATCTGATTGTTTTTGTTGTTTATTATTAATTTATTTTCCCAGCAAACATCATCTTCAAAATCAGACCTCAATGATTCTATCTTTACTTTGCAGCCTTCAGTTAAAGGAATACATTTTTTTAAACCTTTTGACTTGTTTTTTTTTCTTAACATTTTTTTTGCATTCAGGTTTTTCACAAGTTTTACCTTCTTTTTGCTGGCTTTAATCAAGCCAGTTTTTTGAACAATAACTGATTGTTTGGGTTTGTCATCAATTTTTAACTTCTTCTTCTGTTTCATCTTCTCTTTTGCCTCTGACTTTTTCAGTTTTGCTAATTTTGCTTTGCGGTTGAGGTAGGCTTTCTGTTTCTCAGCAGCGTCAGCAGGCATATAATTGGGATCCATAAACCAAGAACGAGGTTTCTTACCCTTTTTTTCAAAATTAAATGTGAAACCCTTTGTTGCAAGAGGTAAATGAAAACATTCAACATATTTCTTAGAATCATTTGTCTGTTTCTTACTAGGTTTTAATTCAGTAATCTTTACATGCTGATTACCACCATCACCACCATTTTTAATACCAGATTTAGAGTCATTACACTCCTCACTAGCAGGAGGACATTTACTATCTAAATTACTTACTTGTTCAGTCTTAGCAACATCAATAGCAGATTTGTCTTCTACAGGTTTTGTTGAAGATAAACAAGACTGCTTTGTAATGTTAGATGATAAAGCATCAGTTTTCTTTGAGGTTAAATACTTGTTTTCATTATTAGGTTTTGAGACAGGAAGCTTATCACAAGTATTTTTCGCATTTTCGGATTTAGAAATGGGTAGTGAAGATGTAGAATTGTGAGTAAAATCTGCTGCAGCTGTGGCCTCTTTGCTTCCTTTGTGCATTCTCTTAAGATGTATACGTAACTGGCCATGACGACGGAATGGTTTCTTACAGAGTTCACAGAAGTAAGCATAAGAATGACCATGCATAGAGCCAATGTGTGCTAAAAGATGTTCACTCGATCGTGCTCCGTAAGGACAGATAGGACAGCGAAATGGACGGTTGTCACCATGTGTCTCTTGATGTTTCATCATATTGTATTTATTAGTGAAAGATTTTTCACAGATATCACAAACAAATGGGCGAATTCCTTCATGAATTTTAAGATGGTTTTTTAAGCTAGCTTTGGATTTAAATTTCTTCAGACACAAATGGCAGATAAATTGCTTACGTGTATCATGACGTTGAACATGCTTATTAAGACAACCGGCTGTTGTAAAACCTTTCCCACATAAAGAACAGATGTGATTTTTCTCACCATTGTGAGTCTTAAGATGCTTAGTAAGGTCGGATTTGGTTTTACATTGCTGGGTGCAACCTTCAAATGTGCATGGAAATCGGCGTACATCACTGTGTTTTAGTTTGTGGCACTTAAGTTCATAATTTGTCTTACAACAGAATTCACATTCATCACATTTTATTGGCTTCTCATCATTATGTCGATACATGTGATATTTGAGGTCTTGTAGGCGTTTGAAACTGAATTCACATATTTGACATTGGTAAGGCCGTTCATTGGTATGTTTCAGAAGATGATGCCGTACATTACGGCGCCACTTTGTGGCGAAATCACAGTGGGGACACTTATAACGTTTCTCATCTGAATGTTTTGCACAGTGTCGAATAAGGTCAGCACGATAATGGCATTCATAATCACACTGACTGCACTTGTGCTGTTTTTCTTTGCTGTGAACAGAACGATGTTTGTTTAACTCTTCTTTATCTGTAGTGCTGAACTTACAGTATTGGCATCGAAATATGTTGTTGAGGAAATCTGCATAATAGCTCAATGAATCTGCATTATCTTTGTGGGTATTACTTTTCAATTTATTACTGATATCATCATTATTCTCCTCCTCTTCACCATTTTCTTCTTCTTCCATCTTTATTGACATTAAAATACAATCATTTTTAATGGTTTCTTTGCAATTTTCATTACTGTTCTTGACATTTCCACACAATAAGGAAGTTTCATGAATACTTCTTTGCTCTTTATCATTACCCACCATCTTCTGAAAAGAAAAGAATGAAAAATATTTAAAACTGAATATAATGATTTTTTTTTTTTTTTTTTAATCAAAAAGAAGTGATAAAAGTGAAAAGTGAGAAACTATTTCAAACCCTGAGACAGGGTACTCTGAAATTATACCCCCCCCCTCACAAAGTCACCTCTTTTCTCTTTAGGAGTCTTTACACTTAATATATGAAAACATACTTTTGTGTGTTACTGGAAAAAGAAAAGCAATCTCTCTGATCCTATCAAATACTTGTTTCACAATTACTGTCAACTTCTCACATAAAAATACACAAATTTATATAACTGAAACTGCATAAAAAAAATTGATTTCTTCTGAAGAACAAAAACATACAGCTTCCCAGTGCCAAGCAGTTGCTGTTTGGTGTTATGTTCATCAAAATGTTGCTCTCATTTTAATTTACAAATGTATTTGATAAACTGCATGAGAGCTCAGATGTTGCACACTAGCTTTGAATTAAAGATATTTTCAAATTGGGGAAGGGAATATTGCTTCTTCCTCAAATAATTGCTAACTTTCCTTGGGTGTATATTACAATTGTAGAAAACTTCTGCAAACAAGATATCCAATTGATAGACTAATACTCTTTTACAACCACTTGGTCAAATTCAGTGTCTTTCCTACTGTTATTCTAATGGTCTTTACACTAAGTGAAGAGTTTACATGTACAGTGTGTATAGTTAGAGGTAACAGCAAGAAGGTCATTGAAGAGTTGGAAGACACTGGAATTCATATATTGTGGGTTGGAGAGGAATTGCTGATACCAGCTAAATAACAAGAATTTTTTAAAACAAAAGATGAGAGATATATGGAAGATATAAGCAGGCAACTTAGGAGATTATTGTGTGAGATAAATTACACCAATGGCAAAGGGAAACAGATCTGATTCTGCTGGTTACTGAATAACAAAAGAAACAACCATTTATGGCTTCTTTTTTTTTGTTTGTTTGTTTTCTTAATGTAAGAAGTGAATGGGGCAGGTAGTTAATAGGTAGATTAGAGATTTTTGCCTTTCTTTTAAATAAGACATTGTTATATGGAGGCAACTTAAAAAAACACACAATTTGGTGATAGAAGGGACACACCTTTGGATGAAGTGGCCTAAGAAATTGTCATACTTGCAGTAAAGATAGACCATGTAAAATCTAATTAGGTCAGATCTGAAATGTTACTGTCTCACAGAACTGAGACTCAATAAGAGATGCTGTACTGAGTGTCAAACATGTAATAATGAAAATGATGATACACTTCTCAACATTCTTTGGATACAAATTGAACTAAAATTTCTATTCCTTCAGCTCTAATTTTGAGACTTTCTTCAAGCTGTCATATAATGCATAACAGCATCTGTCTGACACTATCATTTCTGCTCTTGAAAGAAATAATTGTGACAATGAAACATACAGTGGTTATAGTATGTATGGGATGGTTCAAGAGCCAAGTTTGATCCGTGGTTTTTTAAAACTTTTTCTCATCCACTAGCCCCTTTGGCTTTGGTTTCCTTTATATCTCACTCCTACTGTCCCCATTTCATGCTTTTCGTCCATTTGCTCTCTAGCTTATGGCACACCCAACAACTAACCACTGCTAACACTATTATTGCACTTTAGAAACATATCTATTGGAGACGCACAGGATAAATACATTTTTGTGTGCTCATCTAAAAATCTGTTTCATCATTTAGGTTTAAATTTCTAAATACCCAAGTTACTATTAAACTGGTTCAGCTCAGGTCATTTTCTAATATCTAACTTCACATATTTCCTTTCAAAACACACACATATACCTCCCGTTTTAAGCTTTGTTCTAGCTTTGATGAGACATCAGGACAAATGTGGAATGAGATGGAAAGCTTATCATGGGAGTCAATTTCTGTTTTCTACCATATTGCATGGTCTGGCAACATCCAAGTCCCAAGCCAGATATAACAGGTTCAACCTGTATGCAAATACAGGGTGTGGCAGAGAGGATGGACGTTTTTGAAATGGCTATTACTCAGCCCCAGTGGGAGGGGCTTATGTCCAACAGGTACCATTTGGTCCATGGTGTCTTAGCATTTTTTTTCTTTTCAGGTGAAGCCATGGTGCTGTGGACGATAGAGCATTGCATGTTTGCCTACAACAGTTATGTGAAGAATATCATGTCTGTCACGGCAGTTCAGTGTGACTTTCAGTGCCACTTCAATATTCACCAAAATCAGGCTGTTCTCACCCGTAACACATTCTTACATTGGGTGAATGCACTTTGTACACAATGTACACTGATGAGTAGGAGACTGGTGGGGGTACCACAAATGGTACAGACCCTAGAAAATGTGGAACGTGTCAGACAAGCTTTGATATGGAGTCTGAATCTCT
Source organism: Octopus bimaculoides (assembly GCF_046866305.1). NCBI lineage: Eukaryota > Metazoa > Mollusca > Cephalopoda > Octopoda > Octopodidae > Octopus > Octopus bimaculoides. The sequence goes on along the minus strand of NC_142928.1, from coordinate 175,347,277 downwards.
CTGCTCAGAGGCATTTCACTGAATTTAGCATCGGTAAGACACATTTTACATGAAGACCTGCATTTCCAACCATACAAGTTGGTCATTGGGCAACAGTTGAAACCATGGAACTATGCATGGCGTCTTACCTTTACACATCAGATGGGAGCAATTTTTTAGGCAAATGACAACCTCATTTTGTTAATGAGTGATGAAGCTCATTTTCATCTCAATGGCATGGTGAATCAACAGAACTGTTATTGGGCTCTTGAAAATCTAAGAGAACTGAATGATAGACCACTGCACAGCCCAAAAGTGACGATCTGGTGTGCTGTTGGGAAAATTGCAATTATTGGTTCTTACTTTTTTTAAGACAATAATGGAAATGTTGTTACTGTGAACGTCAAGCATTACATCAACATGATGAACAGCTTCTTTGTGCCTGAATTATGACGAAAACATATGCGTATTTGATGTGTGTGGCTTCAGCAGGATGGGGTGATGGTCCACACAGCCACAGCATCAATGGACATTCTTCGCCCTCTCTTCAGCGACTGCCTCATTTCCAGGTTTGCTGACATTCCTTCACCCCCTCAGTCCCTTGATTTGTCCATGTGTGATTATTTTTTGTGGGGAAACCCTCAAGGCACATGTGTGTGTACACAAACCTCGTGCATTGGACAATTTGAAGGAGGCTATTTGCGTGGAAATCACCCAAATTGACAGAGCAATGCTGAAGAGAGTGGAAGCCAACTTCCAACGCCTTCAGAAATGCATCAATGAAAACACACCACATGATGGATGTTGTTTTCCACACTTGATTTAGACAAATGCTAATTCAAAACAAACACATTGATGTCAATAAAATTTGTTTGCAGCTAGAATTAATGACTTTGTGACTTTTCCAAAACATCCATCCCTGCACCACCCTGTATATAGATATATATAAATATGTGTGTGTGTATGCATGCATACCTACATTAAACAAAGCCTTTTCTCACAATGCTTTTGCAGTGCCAGTGCTAGTACCTACATTTGGGATATTGGACTGGACACTTGACAGGATACGCAGCCTGCACATCAAAACTAGGAAGGTACAGTGAAATCAGTAGGATCTATGTAAGATGAAGTGATGATGGAAGAGGCATATGGCCTTGGAATGTCACGGTTTCATTCAGACAACACTTGCTGAACAGTAAGGAAAGAAATAAGTACATTCCATGCATACTCAGAGGTTAGAGCAACAACATCTTCAGAGTTGGAGAACTACTGTGCAGGTACTCTGAGAATACAACTGTTTCATGTGATCCAGAGGAGGCTGGATTGGCCCTACTTAAACAAGCTTGGAGGCAAAGTAGGCAACATACCAACAAAAAGCAATGCATGGGTACATATCCTGTAACCTAGGGAGCAACAACAGCATTGACATGAAGAGAAGCCTCTTCTGGACCTGCAATAGATACATTACACCCTACCTGCCTTTGCTATCCAGGAGTAGGAGATAGCTACTAAATACCTGATAAATAAGAGGGACAAAGATACCATGTGCTAAAAAATGTAGGCTCTGCTATACCAGTGTGGAAAATATCACCCACATCATCAGTAACTGCCCCCAAATGTCTATGAGATACTATCTGCTCCTGAGGCATGATATAGTCGCAAAGACTATTTACAATGCTATGTGCAGGGAGGACTGCCCTGGTGTATACATCGAAGGCATGTCAGAACCAACAGGTATTCACCTTTAAAAACAGCAGTTCAGTGCAAATATAACACATCTGAGATTGTTCTGCAGGACAAGGAACAAAAGTTGTGCACTGCTGTTGAACTGCCCAGCAGATGTGAATATACAATCAAAAGTCCAGGAAAAAAGAGAACATTTATGGTGAATTAACGCAGAACTTACAGCTCTTGTACCCTGACTATAAATTCCCATTTGTACCTATCATAGGTGCATTAGTTTATGTACCAACAAATTTACCCAAAAACCTAGAAATACTAGGTTTTGTGATGAAACAACAAAAGAAACTGACATGGATTCTCCAAATCCAATCTATTTGTGACACAGTGAAGATTTGTAAAACATTCCAAAAATTCTCCGAGATTCTTATATGAATAGTTGCAAATACTTGAGTGTGTGCATCAACCAACACACCGACTCAATCGCATATTTACAAACATTGGGAACTCTTGATTCAAAAATTCTTGATGATTTGTTAGCAACCAGTCTGAACTCTCTTATAAACTAAAAAAAAAGATCATTCATTCATACATACATACAAATAAACAAAGTTGGATCCCTTAATCCAACAAATTTCAGACCTGGCCATTGCCAGTTGTGACAAATGCCAGAAAACAGAAATTGACCTTTAAGAGGATCTTCAATGTAAACGTAGTCTTGCCATCTTGGGACAAGTGCCTTCTATTTTAGCCTAGGGTTGACCAAAGTCTTGTGAGTAGATTCGGTAGGTGGAAACTGAAAGAAGCTTGTCGTATATATATCCATGTGTGTATCTTTGTCCCTCGTCACCACTTGACAACTGGTGTTGGTATATTTACAAACTCGTAAATTAGCGATTCGGCAAAAGTGACCAATAGAATAAGTACCAGGCTTAAATATAAAAAAAAAAGTACTGGGGTCAATTCCTTTGGCTAAAATTCTTTCAAAGTGGTGCTGCAGTTTAATGACTGAAACAAGATATATATATAATCATCAGTAAATCATGTCTGAAAGGGAAGCACACTTTAAGTTATAGAGTAGTGGAGTAATTTGATATAGTTACGGGTGGTCTACGAAGTTACCCTGAGTTCACGTCCATCAAGGGTATATATATATATATATATATATACAGGGTGTCCACAAAGTCTGGGTACATGGGGATTAACACATACTTTAAGAAATTATTATTTCTTATATTTAATTGTTTATGTTATGATTTTATTTACTCCATATACCCAGAACTTGTGGACACCCTGTATATTATCCGAAGTGTTCAGTATTATACATCCATCACGGCTGATCTTACCAATCAGTTTCGCGCTAGGGGTACGACTGGGTACACTTCGGATAATATACCCACTCCATTGACAGATATACGAGTGCATCTTTTTCCTGACTTACGGACTTGTAGACGACTTACGTATATATATATATATGTCTTATGTTAAAAGAACCGTTATATCATCAGAAAAAAATATTACGAAATCAAGTTAAAACATCTTTGTGTACAGACCATCATTCTGAATGGAGTAGGATTCTTTTATCATTTTAATTTTTTTTTAAGTTAAACATACTGCAAGTTTACACGGGCCTTTTTGCGGATACTATACGTTTAAATCCAAATCTTTCAAAGATGGTAAAGTGTAGATTCTTACACATTATCGATACCAGTGCCATTACTAATGACTCATCCAAAAGCTAATGTTGATTTCTTGTTTTAGCACACTACCACACATTTGTAGAGAAGGGGAATGAGTGTGGGATGTCCTTGCATTTCTTCAGCAAAAGAAAAGCTAAATGTTACAACTGCGAAACGAAACCAGGTCACATTCTCAGATCGGTAGGAGTTTACTTTCAACCCTCCAGCACTTGTCACTCCAAGAGTTAATATTTTGAATATCAAACTAATATAACTAAATAACAGACCTTAACCTGTACTGAAATACAATTGTTACTTACGAATTTCAATTGTGATGTATATCGCAACTACACGATATCCATAACATGTCCGATTATGCAAATTTCTATTTCGGACAGCAAAGGAATTTTCTCAAAACCTAATAATTACTCGCTGAAATTTGATGTTGTATACACGTCATATATTGTAACCAGTAATCAGAAAGAACAGCATACAATTCTGGGAGCAAATAATAAAAATACCATAAGTAAATACAGCTGCCCATTAAAATTAATGTATAACGTTGATCTGTGCATTCTGACATCCCTTCAGTCACATATGAAAACAGAAAAAAATTAGCTTGGAGTGTACATGAAACTCTGTTGCACTTAAATATGTTATTCATTTCAGCAAAGATTAAAATACACTGACTTTAACATCTGACTGCTGCGTTTGACTAAACGGCGACAAATAATCTGTTAATGTTTAATTAAATAGGCTATATTACCCCCAACAATTTGACATATGCGTGTGGTGACAGTTTCAAATTGATTAGAAAATAGTAATTTGTTTAAAGTTTTAAGAATCTTTTAAAATATTTTGAATCAACTAACATCTCATCAGTCATAACATCTGTGGTAAAATTGATACAAATAAACGTATTCTTCTCAAGGCTGTCTTGCAAGATATTTACAAATCGTATTGTGTTTTTGCTGTTGTTGTTATTGTTGCTTTGAATACTCGCTATAAGATTTTAATTAAAACATTGCTGAATAGATATTTATTATATTACTGAAAGCTATCGGAATAAATAAACTAATTAAATAAATAATTGTATACTTACGATCATTCTGAAGGTGGCCGGTTACGGTAACTGACAAACTAAAGAATGACCCATTAATAATTCTTCAACAGCACTACGATGTAAAAGATCGAGTATATAGCTATAAGGATTTTCATCCATTTTCTTGTTTTACTGTGTGAAATGATATATTCAGTCTGAATTCTTTTTTTTGTTTTTTTTTTTTATGTATGGTAATTATGAATCCAAGGTTCCCCAGAGTTTACGAATATGATGTATTGACAATAGATGGCAGTAGTTATCTAACTATGGGAGATAACTCTATATGACAGAATCTTTGACTCGTCTGTACGTATGGACGATATTTGTGACATCCTTTGCAGACGCATCTGTTTGTGACTAGCTGACGAGTCTATATTATTTATTTACATTTGATAACTCACCGGCAGCTCTCGACTTTCTCACCTCCCCTTTCTATTCAACTCGTCTGCTTCTCTTGCTCAGACGCTGTGGTCCTTTAACAGGAAGGTTAGCCAGTGACATGTTCATCTCGGCTTGGGGCAAACAATCTTTTTGCTGCTTTATTGATAGTGCATGGCTCAGGACACTGTGAAAGAGGTTTGCTCATTTGTCCAACAGTGTTGTTATGTCCCTAATCAACAGCGGAGATGATCCTGAGGCCATGAGCTGTAGACAATTCTCAAGGCGTCTTAGAAGTCTCTTGAATTACAGTCTGTCAAGGGTTAAATTTCAATTTGCCTTCATATACAGGCATGATTTCTGCATCTATCACAGCTTAGCCATGACAGTCTTGTGTATCACGATGGAAGAAAACTTCGTGCTTTTGGACAATCTGTATTATTCTCTTTGAATTAACCCAGTTGTTTGGGCCAGTGAAGTGCCAAATAAGCTTCTGACAGCTGCTGAATCTTCGTTTACATCAGTGAAGGAGAGACTGAACATCCTGAGTTTGCTTTAGCAGACATTGAAAGCAAATTGGTGACAGCTCCATGGTTAGTTCCTCCACCCTTGAGAAAATTGCATAGACTGGATGCAGATATTAAACTGGGACATGGGTCTAGCAATAGGCACTACACATAGCATTGGTCATACAGTCTGTGTTTAATCATAACGAAAATGCAGTTGATTAAATTTCAGTGTGAAAGGGTCTGCCTATGATGTCAAGTTATAGAGGAACAGGAAGAAGACTGTTTTGCAACATGCTCTGTACATGTTCATAAAAACTGGAAGCCATTGCTGTTGCACTTTCCAACTCTACTTCTTCCAGTTGTTCCCTCACAACTCTCATAGTGAGACCCAAGAACAGTAAGCTTGTCTTGGTTTGGCACAGATCTGATAAGAGTTCAATTCTTCATGGACCCTTTTCTTGACTTCCTCTGGGTTTGTTATTGTGGATACATAAGCACTATTGATGAAAATTTATTGCATGTGTTATATGCCAATTGTTCAATCCCTTGGGAAGACAAAGACCAATAAGTTTTCTGACATGATAATTCTTGAAAGCAAATCTCACCTCAAGTCAGGTCATTCCTCAATGTTGCAACCAGCCCAGATATCCCCTATCCTTGTTTCTGTGACTTCGCCTTTTCCAGTCACTTGATTTTCATTCAGTCTACTGTCTTTGTACCTTTTTGTAAGAGCTTTCTGGTGCCCAAGGTTTTTTTTTCTTCTTATATCTCTCTACATTGGTGATGCCTATGATTATTCACTTGATCTGTCTAAAGTGGTGATATTCTTGTTTTACATTAAATTCTTCAATCATCAGTTCAAGATCTCTGCCAGCTGCAGTAAGCAAAACTGTGTTTAGGGTACTTTTTCTAGTTCCTTTCCCAATCTATGGAGATGTGCAGTGGAGCCCATTATTAGTTTCATCCACTCAATTCAGAGTTTATATTCATTTACATGTAAGGGTAGATACATTCTGACTTACTGAGAATGACATCCAATGGCTACCTTCAACTGAATTAGTCCACTTATCTGTTTGTTCTAGGGCTAAACAACTATTGAAAACTTCACATAGGAATTGAATAAAAGATACATAAGATTGCAACAACATTAAGGCTCAAGCATTAGTATGGATTTTTGAAAACCTTAAATTATATTTTTCAAAATCCAAAGCATACCTATATACATACCTTTGTCTTGAGGCAAACAATCTTTTTGCTGCTTTATTGATAGTGAATGACTCAGGACACTATGAAAGAGGTCTGCTCATTTGTCTGTCAACAGTGTTGTTATGTCCCTAATTAACAGCAGAGATGATCCTGAGGCCATGGGCTGTAGACAGTTCTCAAGGTGTCTTAGAAGTCTCTTGAATTGCTGTCAGCCAAGGGTTAAATTTCAATCTACCTTTATACATTGGCTGAATCACAGCTCTGGCATGTCAAAATAACTGAATGGATCAAAGCAGCTCAAGTATTGCAAGTTCTTATCCTGTCATCCTATTTCTTTGTTTTTATTAACACATAACTAAACTGATGAAGGTTATAAAGCCAGAGGTCCAGTTTATTTTTGAAATATTGTTTTAAAATGCTTAAAATTTCAGTTACTATTCATAACAAAAGTAACAGACTTCTAATAAAATCAGATTTCCCCACTCCTAAGCATATCCAACCTATTTAAAGAACAAAGTACATTTCTTGAGAAAAAAAATAAGGCATCAGAGGGATGATGCAGGCCCTGCACATAGATAATATTTTATTTGCAAATTATAGTGTGGCATACAATGTTGCTTACCCAAGCTTTTTAATTGAACTGAATTAAGCTTTGTGATTGACTAAACCTGCTTATTAGGAAATTTGTAAGTTTTAGTTAAAAAATTTTTTTCTTTAAGTATCACCGTTATTGGTATTTATACTCTGGTGTGATTATGAAATTAATTCGTAATGGGTCCCCCGATCCCTTATCTGGTGGGTGATGTGGAAACTGGGGATTGATGAATGGTTAATAAGGGCTGTACAGGCCCTATACAGAGAGGCCGTTAGTAAGGTTAGGACTGGCAATGAGTATAGTGAAGAATTCCGGGTAGAAGTGGGGGTCCACCAAGGTTCAGCCCTCAGTCCCCTTTTATTCATCATAGTCCTCCAGGCAATAACAGGAATTCAAGATGGGTTGCCCCTGGGAGCTCCTCTATGCTGATGACCTAGCCATTATAGCAGAATCACTACCAGAACTAGAAAAGAAATTTTGGGTGTGGTAGCAAGGTTTAGAATCAATGTAGCAAAGACCAAAGTTCTAGTAAGTAAGTAGGCAAACACATCACACACACCCTCAGGTAGGTGGCCCTGCTCAAGGTGTAGGTAGAAACTCCATAAGATGTACCCAGTGTAAGCTATGGACACATAAGAGGTGCAGCAACATCAAAGGAAGATTAACCGAGAAGATAGCTTTCATGTGCAGCAGATGCACAGGGGCAATAAACACCACAGATGCTCAGAAAACAGATTCCATCACACTCCAGGAGGAGAAACTAGAAGTAGTTGATAGCTTCTGCTACCTAGGTGACCAAGTTAGTAAGTGGGGGTGAATGTTCAGAGAGTGTTACCACTAGAATAAGAATAGCCTGGGCAAAGTTCAGAAAGCTTCTACCCCTACTGGTGGTAAAGGGCCTCTTGCTCAGAGTGAAAGGTAGATTGTACGATGCATGTGGGGCGAACTGCCATGCTTCACGGCCGTGAAACATGGGCCGTGACTGCGGAGGACATGCGTAGGCTCGAAAGAAATGAAGCTAACATGATCCGCTGGATTTGTAATGGCAGTGTGCACACACAACAGAGTGTAAGTGCCCTGAGAGAAATGTTGTGGCATGCAAGAGAGACGTTTGTGCTGGTATGGTCATGTACTATGGATGGATGAGGAGAGTGTGAAGAAGTGCCACTCCCAAACAGTTGAAGGAATCCAGAGTTGAGGTAGACATTGGATGAGGTGGTCAAGCATGACCTCCGAACGCTGGGCCTCACAGAGGCAATGACGAAAGACAGAGACCTCTGGAGATATACTGTGACTGCAAAGACCCGGCAAATAAAGTGAGTTCACAGCTGTATCCTACACCAGTTTCGCATAACCAGCCCCAGCCCATTCAAAAATACCTTGGATCGCAGGGCGACCTGCTGTACTTGAGGAGACCTATTATGTCAAGTACATCACCTTAAAATGAAAATCAAATGGAAATTGCAATTGTGATACCCGTGCTGGTGGCATGTAAAAAGCACCATCTGAACGCAGCTGATGCCAGTGCTGCTTTGACTGGCTTCCGTGCTGGTGGCACATAAAAAGCACCAACCGATTGTGGCCGTTACCAGCCTCCTCTGGCCTCTATGCCAGTGGAACGTACAAAGCACCCACTACACTCACAGAGTGATTGGTGTTAGGAAGGACATCCAGCTGTAGAAACACTGCCAGATAAGACTGAAGCCTGGTGCAGCCTCCTGGCTTCCCAGGCCTGTCGAACCGTCCAACCCATGCTAGCATGGAAAATGGACGTTAAATGATGATGGAAGAAAACTCTCAAATCCTTCATTGTACACGCACACACAGTTGCATATCTATGTATATTTGAAGATAACGAAACCAAATTTTCATCATTTCAAGCCACCCACCCAATGAGTATTTCTGCCAAATTTAGTGAAAATCCATTCAACCATTTTCCAGTAATTTTGAGAAAACACAAACAGACTAAGACAAGTTATTACAATACCCTGCTTTTGCTTATGCACGCAGGGTAAAAATGCTCCTTTAAAAATAGATGATATTGATTCTTTACATAATTATAAAGGCTTCTCAATATTTTTAATTCTTTTTTTTTCATTTAGAATATTTGCCATTATGGGATTACTTTCAATCAGTAAATGTACCATTTAAAAAGACAAACCAGTTATATGCATGTTTTCGTTTTACAATATAGAAAACTTTTAACATCAAAATTTTTCTCATATTAAATTACAAAACTGACAAATTACTTCTTTATGTTGCTACAAGGATACACATTTATGCAGTGTAACCTTAATAGCAGTTACAATTATTAAACTAAAATAGACAAAAATTAATTGAATTCACAAAAACAACTGAGATCAAGCTAAAGTGAAATATACAGCAAGAAGATAGATTTTATTATTATAAGAGGAGATTTACATTTTCACCAGCTGATAGCTTATGAAAGTATACAGCCTACTAAGAACTAAAGATGAACAAGGTTTTCATGTAAACTGTTTTTCTTCAACAAATGTACAGTTTAATACATGTCAGTGGTTATACTTTGCTAATGAAGTCAAAATCATCATCATCGTTTAACGTCCGCTTTCCATGCTAGCATGGGTTGGACGATTTGACTGAGGACTGGTGAAACCGGATGGCAACACCAGGCTCCAATCTAAATTCGGCAGAGTTTCTACAGCTGGATGCCCTTCCTAACGCCAACCACTCAGAGAGTGTAGTGGGTGCTTTTACGTGTCACCCGCACGAAAACGGCCACGCTCGAAATGGTGTCTTTTATGTGGTTGGTAAGCAAGCTACTTACCACACAGCCACTCCTACGCCTATATATATATATATATATATATATATATAAATAATAATAAAGGAGTTACGACGCAAAAACGTATAAATTCAAAAGAACATATTTATCTTCTTAGCTTACCAATTATTTTTGTTGGTAGTTAATTTATAATATATTGTTATATATATATATATATATATATATACACACATAATTAAGGGATCAGCAAAACAGTTGCTTCACCACATACCGAAGTTCAGAAATACATACCGAAGGGCTTGGTAAAAAATTATTAATTGTTAATTTATTAATAAATTCATAAACCTTTACCCTTTTAATTGTAATAATTATATATATATATCATCATCATCGTTTAACATCCGCTTTCCATGCTAGCATGGGTTGGACGATTTGACTGAGGACTGGTGAAACCGGATGGCAACACCAGGCTCCAATCTAATTTGGCAGAGTTTCTACAGCTGGATGCCCTTCCTAACGCCAACCACTCAGAGAGTGTAGTGGGTGCTTTTACGTGTCACCTGCACGAAGGCCAGTCAGGCGATACTGGCAACGGCCACGCTCGAAATGGTGTCTTTTATGTGCCACCCGCACAAGCCAGTCCAGGGGCACTGGCAACGATCTCGCTCGAAAATTCTACGGGAGCCAGTCAGGCGGTACTGGCAACGGCCACGCTCAAAATGGTGCATCTTATGTGCCACCCGCACAAGAACCAGTCCAAGGGCACTGGCAACGATCTTACTTGGCTTGCCGGGTCTTCTCACACGCAGCACATTTCCAAAGGTCTCGGTCAGTAGTCATCGCCTCGGTGAGGCCCAATGTACGAAGGTCTTGCCTCACCACCTCAGCCCAGGTCTTCCTGGGCCTACCTCTTCCACGGGTTCCCTCAACTGTTAGGGTGTGGCACTTTTTCACGCAGCTATCCTCATCCATTCTCACCACATGTCCATACCAGCGCAATCGTCTCTCTTGCACACCACAACTGATGCTTCTAATGTTCAGCTTTTCTCTAAGCTGAACATTAGAAGCATCAGTTGTGGCGTGCAAGAGAGACGATTGCGCTGGTATGGACATGTGGTGAGAATGGAGGAGGATAGCTGCGTGAAAAAGTGCCACACCCTAACAGTTGAGGGAACCCTTGGAAGAGGTAGGCCCAGGAAGACCTGGGCTGAGGTGGTGAGGCAAGACCTTCGTACATTGGGCCTCACCGAGGCGATGACTACGGACCGAGACCTTTGGAAATGTGCTGTGCGTGAGAAGACCCGGCAAGCCAAGTAAGATCGTTGCCAGTGCCCCTGGACCGAGACCTTTGGAAATGTGCTGTGCGTGAGAAGACCCGGCAAGCCAAGTAAGATCGTTGCCAGTGCCCCTGGACTGGTTCTTGTGCGGGTGGCACATGAGATGCACCATTTTGAGCGTGGCCGTTGCCAGTACCGCCTGACTGGCTCCTGTAGGATTTTCGAGCGAGATCGTTGCCAGTGCCCCTGGACTGGTTCTTGTGCGGGTGGCACATGAGATGCACCATTTTGAGCGTGGCCGTTGCCAGTACCGCCTGACTGGCTCCTGTAGGATTTTCGAGCGAGATCGTTGCCAGTGCCCCTGGACTGGCTTGTGCCATTTCGAGCGTGGCCGTTTTCGTGCGGGTGACACGTAAAAGCACCCACTACACTCTCTGAGTGGTTGGCGTTAGGAAGGGCATCCAGCTGTAGAAACTCTGCCAAATCAGACTGGAGCCTGGTGTTGCCATCCGGCTTCACCAGTCCTCAGTCAAATCGTCCAACCCATGCTAGCATGGAAAGCGGACGTTAAACGATGAAGATGATACTTACACTCTGACAGGTATTCACATTGACATTACACATCCAACGGAGCATACTGGCTTCATTCCTTGCGAGCTTACGTATGTCCTCAGCAGTTACAGCCCATGTTTCACTGCCATGTAGCATGGCTGTTCGTACACATGCGTCATACAGTCTGCCTTTTACTCTGAGTGAGAGTCCCTTTGTCGCCAGCAGGGGTAAGAGCTCTCTAAACTTTGCCCAGGCTATTCTTATTCTAGCAGCTAACCAAAATATGTCTGGTGGTCTCCCATAATTGCTCAGAACAAATGAAAATATTATTACTCAAAGATTGCTATTTTTTTTTCTGCCCTATGTAATTATTTCTAATTAGTTATGAAATGTTCTCTACTAACCTATTATTTTTATATGCTTTTGGCCTACCTAAAGGCTCCCTCTGCTGAACCTTGGCTTTATTCTGAGATATGTGTTCCTACTGAAATTCTCTTTCCTGTTGTCAATCTCTTGAGTGCTCATTCCACATTAATATGGGGAACTTTTGAAAAAATAGAGAATAAGACAGAATAGGCCTAATACCATCACGTCACTGTGTGCCTTCGATAGAGTTCACTTTATTGCAAACATTTGGACTGGACTCCTAGCCCTTCTACAGTCATATTTTTCCTGGTCAAGCTAGGGTAACAACTACATTAACCTAAGCAGCCCAGGAGGAATTCCAAAGGTCAGTGGCACTGCTGCTCCCTTCCTAACTTATAAAAAACCAGTTGATTAAAATAACCTCAACCCGTACCTGACATGTATTTTACTGACTCACACATACAGGTAAAACCAACCTTGGTGAAATTTAAAGTCAAAATAAAAAGAAATGAAATGCCCTAAGGTATGTAGTCTGGTATCATACTGTCTACCAGTTCATCATTGGAAAGTTAGAACAATAGATATAAATAATTGGTTAATTATCCAGCAATACCTAAAACCTTTTTGATTTATATAGGAATACTTGCTATGCTTCCATCATGTAAGTTTTTGAATTGGATGGATTAATGTTATTAAAAATATATTTTGATTGTTTTGCAGATTTACTAACACATGAGGCAAATAAAAATAAATGTCTACTTCTGGCTTTAAAAAAAAAAAAAAAAAAAAAAAACCTACAAAAATTCAGCTCTATTTTAGGTAAAAACTTTAGTAAATCACCTAATATTTAATATTTTAGAGCCAATATTTGATAGCACTTTTCTTATATGTTTAATTATATATGATCTGAAACCTCATTTAACATCTGTTTTCCATGCTGGCATGGGTTGAGCAGTTTGACCAGAGCTGTCAAGCTGTACCAGGTTCCAGCCTGATTTGGTTTGGCTTCTACAGCTGGATGGCCTTAATGCCAACCGCTTTACAGGGTGTGCTGGGTGCTTTTTACATGAACCGGCACATGTTATTACACGGGTGCTTTTTTACATGGACCTATGGGTGTATGTTTACATTATTTTTTTTTTGTTAGTCAAGAATGAAGGTTTTTAAAAATCCACAATTTATTTGATTTATTGGAGTGGATGTTATGCAATAACAGGCTGAAATTTTAAAATCTAATACAGATTGAACTGTTCAGTCAACGTTCTATTTCCAAAGGTATCACAAGTTGACAATGCACTTTTATGTCTCTGGAATACATGAAATGCTGCCAGCCCCTATATACATAAGAACTGTAATGCTTCTATTACAAAAAGTGAGCGATTAGAAAACTAGCTAACAGGAGATAACATAGAAATCTACAAAAATATAAACTGACAGAAGAACTAAGGGAAGTGAACCAAAAAGGAACAGGTTGAATAAAATCAACTTAGAAATGATATTCAATTAACACCTAGATAAAGACAAATAGGGATAATGGGCTGCTAACAGTACAAAGAAATTACAAAATCCATAGCAGCCATCCACTGGAAGTTGCTTCTTTTACAATATGTAGAAATGTTGATTAGTTATTTATATTTGGCAAGAAAATGTTTGAAAACAGATTAAAGAATACATGAGAGAAAATAGTAAAAGCATTTTAATGAGCTATCATTTAATACAAATAGACACAGAGTTCCATGTTGGAAAGATAGATAAAAGGCAGAACTCAGTGAAAATAGATGAAAATTGTCACTAAGAATAGTGAGTCAATTCATCCTCCTATATTAATAGGAGACATAAAATCATTAAGATGGGGGATGAAAATGCAGAAGTATTTCTATGGTTAGAATCAGTACATAAAGTTGGGCACTTAGCAGAGTCAAATTTCATTGTCCAACCTAACATACTGTACACTTAGTTGAGTAAAGCATTCGGTTTATATAGCCTGAATAATAAATTGGCAGAGCTAGTTGTCCAATTCTCTAAACCATAGAAGAGTATACATAGCAAAGCTAGATATCCAGCTCTTTAAACTAAAGAACTGCACACCTAGCAGAGATAGCTGTTCAAACTTCCTATCACGCAAATAAATGTTCAGTGTCATTTACATTCTTCTTTATTCGAATGTTATTTAAATTAATAAAAAAAAAATTTTTTTAATGGAGAATAAAAATAGTGACAGGTTTAAGCTCTGACAGCAGCCTTCACTTGAGCCTGTTGGAATTGGTGTTGTAATTTGCCGAGGTTCTCACGGTGGGTTTCCTGTTTCTTTTCAAGGTCTTTAATAGTATTTTCATGGCGTTTCCTTGAAAAACAAAAATCCAAATAAATATATAAGCTAGAACAATTTTAAAGTACATTGACATGGGACAAAGTATTGAAGGCTGACCTCAAAATACTGAACCCTATGAAGGAGATGACAGAGGACTGAGATATGCGGTGCATTGCTCTACTGGAGAAAACCTGCCCACTACAACAGAACTAAGATCCTAAAACCAAGGTGTAATGTAAAAAGCACCCAGTACACTGTAAAGTGGCTGCTGTTAGGAAGGACATCCAGCCATAGAAACCAAGCCAAAACAAACTATGGAACTTGGTGTGGTCCCTGGCCTTGCCAGTACCCATCAAGCTGTCCAACCCATGCCAGCATGGAAAATGGATATTAAATGTTGACAAACTTAAACTTTATTATTGTGCAGTCTAAAAAATAAAACATGAACCAACAATTAAACCACAGCAAACGCTATATAGATTGGTTGAAAGTGTATATTTTTATAATACCAAACACTAATAACATAATACATTGTCATATATGTCTTTATATTTTGTAACTTTTCAAATTTACTTTTTCTCTTTATTTACAAAGCGTTAATTAGCACTACATAATCTGTTTTGTTGAAAAATGAATAAAACATACCCAACAAGAACTATTGGTTTAATTTTTTTTGTATATTCCAACGATTTTTAGAAAATTAACTTCAGGTGTGATGGCAGAGTGTTCGAGTGCAGTTTCTGACCTATTGGCCATGAGCTGACAAATTCATCATCATCACAATCACCATTGTCACTTTTCCAAGGTTGCATGAGTTGGAGAGAATTTGTTGAGGCAAATTTTGTAGTTAGAAGCCTTTTCTCTTGCCAAGGTATTTTCCCATGGTAGGACATGTTATCATGGAAGATTGAAAACAAAGTATACCACTTGTATGACAGTAATACTCATTTGCAAGTAGCACACAAATGGGCTTCTTTCAGTTTCCATCAACCAAATCCACTCACGACACTTTGGTCATTCTGGGATTATAGTAGAAGATACTTGCCCAATGTGCCATGCAGTGGGACTGAACCCAAAACCATATTGGAAGTGAAGTGCTTAACCAGACAGCCATACTTGCACCTCACATATTACAAAATAGTTTAATAAAACTAATTTAATTTTTAAAAAATTCATTTACAAAAACTGCACCCCAATAATTTTAAAGGATATTCAACATAAAAAGGAAAGCTTACTTACAATTCACTAGAGATATAATCAATACGTTTCTGGACATTCTGTTTAGCTTCCTCAAGATCTTGCTTTACCAAAACTGGACCTATCAATTTGTATACACAAGATTCCTTTTCAAGCATGTCCAGTTCCTACAAGAGGGGAAAAAACAAAAAAAAAATGCTATTTATATCAACTCAAACAATCAAATTTAAACTGGCCATATCCAACCTAAAATTTTCTACCTGTTTCATGTTCAATCAGGCCTCTCACACCTACCTAGCAATGTCATTGTAAAATAAGCAATCACATCATTGAAATCTGAAAGCTACAAGATAATGCATGATTAATTCAAATCAATGTGAATACATGAGCATTGCATTTGCCAGAGTAATTCTGAATGCTAAAGGGCTAAACTCCTCATACTTTCATATAAGCTGGCACTGAAAGGGTTAACAAATTTCAGATCAACATTTTACACCTGTCTATCCTTGCTGGCATGGATTAGATGGGTCATCACAGCCTGCACCATCTTACACAAAATAGAAAAAAACCTGCCAACTTCAGTTTTGTTTATGTCTGAGATGCATTTCATCACACCACTGGTACTGGACTGGTTGTCCCAAGCAAGGTGAACTGAAGAATTTCCTCTACCTATCTCAATTTTTATACCAAGTTTCTACTTTCCAAGATGTGTCGCTTGCAATGTGGTTTGTAGAGTCTGCATTTCACTCATACATTCCAATTTGACATGGTTTCTACAACTGGATGCCCTTCATGCCACCAAATAGTTGACAAAGTTTTCTGGGTGTATTTCATCATGCCATTGTTCTATGTGAGGATTTAAAGACTCCATTATAACATGTGTTAATACTTATTCAGGTTCACTGCCCTCAGTCAGATAGCTGGTGATGCAGCTTTTGAAATCTATGTCAGTTATTCCTCTATCCAGTTTAATAATGGGTAGTTAAACTAACATCAAAAAAGAATCAATAATTGAATGCTCCAACCTATAAAAATTTGTATGACATGAATGCATTCAATTTCAGTATAAGAACTATGATTAGAATGGAGCAGTTCAGTTATCTAGCATCATTAATCAAAGTGATTAGTTAATCTTATAAACAAATTTCAGAAATGCTAAAGCATAAGAAATAATACTCTGTTATATTTCTTCTGGCTTACAAGGTTTCTGAGTTCAATTTTGCCTTTCTTCCTTTCAGAGTTGACAAAATAAGTACGAATCAAGCACCAGCAATGATGTAATCAACTAACTTCCCCACCTCCTCTCAAAATTGCTGGCCTTGAGCTAAAATTAGACAGAATTATTATTATAACTGTAAAGAAATTTCAACTATTGAAGGTAGCATATGTAATGTACTTGTGTGTCTTCTTAATTATGACGATATAATAGTGTCTAGACTGTAATAAAATGAGATCAGAAAAAGATTGTGAATTCTGTAAAATAACACGCCAAGCTAAAACTTTAAAAAACCAAAAATTATTACATAGAAAAAAATTAAGAGATAGATCTGACAAAAAAAAAAAAAATACTTCATACATAAAAGTAAGTAGAAAACTCAGATGATAAAATTTTTTTAGCAAAATCATAATAGTAATTAAAAGTAGAAAAAGTTATTACCTCTTTTACTAAAGTGTTCTCATTGAGCTGAGCATCAAGTTTCTGCTTTCCCATGATATACTTCTGGATATCTGAAAAGTATGTCACATGAAACTGATATAGGAACATATATAAATGTACTTTAACAAGAATAAAGTCAAACAGCATTTTTATTCAGCTAGGCAGCTATTTGCAACATCAGTGAATGTACTATTCACTGTTTCCTATACCAAAGGTGACGAATTCTTGATCAAGTATGTGGATGGCTAAATAATGTCTTGCATGTGTCTATACAACAAATATGTTTGGATTTGTAGTGTAATATCAGTCCAAATGAATTACAAGTGCATTGCAAACTAATAGTTAAATGTAACTGGGTAGAACTCAGAACTATAATGAAACACTAATTAAAATTATTAAGCCTTTATGACATAAATATAAAATAACAGACTGATAATTGTATGAAAAAAATTGTAGACCACTGTAGTTTATGGCATGTAGATGAAAATTATTAACCCCAAAAAATTACTGATACAAGTTTCATGATCTTTGGTTGGGAAGCTATATTTATACTGTAAATTATCTCAATTGTAGTAACTTTAAAAATATTTAAATAGACGATGGAGATTGACTAATGACATATGTGTTCTCTCTAGCATTAATTACAAACATTTTCACATTTATGTGTTTATACAGAATTTGCTTCTCCAAATTATGTCCAATCCCATAAATTCAGTTGTATTTCAGATACACAGAACTTATATGCATACATTCAGAAAAATTGTTCATCCCTAACGCCAGTAAAATTGGCCTCCAAATGCATCACTTTGAAATTATCAAGAACTGACTACCATCCTTGTTCATTATCCACTTTTCTGTGCTTGTATGAGTCAGATGGAACTTTGTGGCGGCAGGTTTGCTGAAGCTGGATGCTCTTCCTATCACCAGCCCATTCCGGTTTCCGAGCAAGGTAATATTTCGTGGAAGACTGGAAATGAACATTGCTTGCATGACAGTGATGTTCATTTACAATCATTACATGATGTCAAGACAAGTTTACACACAAAGACACATATATTATATACGTGTATGTATTTATGACAGGGTTCTTCAATTTTAGTCTACCAAATCCACTCACATGGTTTAGGACACTAGGACTATAGTAGAAAACACTCGCCTGATATGCCATGCAGTGGGACTGAACCTGAGATCACATGGTTTTGAAGCAAACTTCTCAATCATAAGCCACAGCTGTGCTTTGCAGATAGATTGATATTGAAGTATGAGAGGGATGAACCAAATGGGCGATAAACCACCAGCCAAAGAGTCAGTGGTTGCGTCTCTTCACCAGTACTGTACAATGGTCATGGCCTGAAAATTTAACTCTAATTCTTCTATTTTATCTACCTGTAGCCAGCAAGAAGCCTATAATCAATACAGGTTCATTAACCATCAGTACTAAGCTCAAGTCCTATGGAACTGATAAATCTTACAGAAACCCAATTCTTTTGAAATTAGATAGTTTACCAGGAGTTGTCTACCACTAAATAGTAATCCTTAGAAATTGTTATAATGTAATAGTAAAAATGTAAAGAACACTTCTTATAGAGTGAGGTCGGTTTTATTATTGACTATTGAAAATATAATTTTGAATGTATTGAATACTATCAAGATAATAAGCACCTGTCAGTGTGTATGAAAGACAATACACAGGTGAGCTAAGTAGAAAAATGAACGTCGTAGCAATGAGTTGCAGTGTGTAAAATAGAAGATTGAGTTGGAAGGTACTTGTGATACATAGGAAAGATGACAGTTGAAATGTCAAAGAAATTTGTAAAGGAATAGTGGAAGGCGATCTCAAGATGTTGCACCTCACGAAAGACGGTGTGCTGGGGGCAGGCTATCTGAACTCATTCCAGCATAGAAAAACAGACGTAAAATAAGTTATTTTTAATACTGGAGATATAGTAAAAGCAACGTTTTCATTTTTATAATTAGAATTGTAAAAGTACAAAATAATGTGGTGTGACAAGATGTTTTTCACGGATTAATTTTTTTAATGCTATTCACAAAATGGTTAGGTCTCCCACTTTCATCTAATATTGAAGAATAGATGATTGGGTAATCTTATCGATGCCGTACATTTTCAGAATTTTGTTAATGCTAAAATAGCTTCGAAAGATCAACGTTTAGGTTGACAAGACCCATAGAAGTACAAGGAGCAAGAAAACGATTTCAAACATTTAATGAACAGGTTCCTCAGAGTTATATTTCAACAACTACATAAACCGAAGTATATTCTGTTGTGTCTGGGGAGAGTCATTTTCTAATTGTGCCTTAAAATTTAACACACTCACCGGTAAAATTTCCACTTATTTTCCTAAAATTTTCGTTGCGTCTTGCAACCTTATCAATAGTCTTGAGTGTCCCATAAAACCTCACATAAAAAATCTTGCAAACCAAATCCAAAAACGAAATATAAACCGGAGTGTTGTGCAGAAAGCTTTTTTTTAATCACCTGTGTGTTTTACCTAGAACATACCAATGATAGTAGATCATGTATACTGAGATATAAATGTATACATAAGGTGCAATTTTACTATACTAACATTAAAAAAGAAAAGAAATTATTCTTAGTCGCCTATGTATACCTGTTCAAAATTCTGTTGAACAGTATAGGTGACGTTTAATTACACATATCGTTTGTAATTAACAGTGATCTCATCAGGAAGAAGCCTTACTCAATACATCTTCAGTAACCACATTAAAAGGGAAGGAGCACGATAAAGAAATATGAAAATCATCTCTAGTATCCGGAAATAGCACCACCTACGCTTATATTGTCTATACATTTACTGTGTGTGCAAATTTACACTATTCACATCTATTTATATATTTACACATATAATTAAAACATTTCCTTATGCATTTACACAATCCACACATCGTTCATACATAAAATATTTACTGCCTTCTCCTTTGGAATACACATGAGGAAGACAGTACATATACTTACAACAGCAAATATGACAGTTTTTAACAAACTGTAGCCACAGATAAATCGTCACAATTTAAATTCTTTTGTTATAAATTACCTTTTTGAACACTTTGATACTTTTCGACTTCATTCTGTAACCGCTTCTGTAAACCCTCCGCCATGATGCCTTTCAATACTAACCAAGAGGCCAGTAAAAGAACACTTTTGATTGGAGGAAGCTTTTCAGTTAGGCGATTGTTGATTCGTTAATTTTTAGTTACTCGCAATGATAAAATGTTTCGAGCCATGCTTATGAGGTCTGGTTTCAGTGACGTATATATTCCGCACCTGGACGGGTGCATTCTGAATTCAAATCCTACTGAGGTGGGATTTTGGAATAGCTGGGAAATTGTTTTAAAGGGAGAAAACTACTCAAGATGTAGGGCTTTTCCTTTATTTATTTTGGTATTTTTAGTTTCATACAACACAAATTAAGATTCTGAAAGAATATTTTAATAGACATGTCAATTTTTTACACCCCGCCCCCATCAGTTTTGTGTCACTGATCCAACGGGATCGAAACAAAAAAAAAATCATGCTGGAATCAGCTTAGACAATTGTACTCTCTCCCCAAATGTGTGGTCTTGGTCTAAAATTGCAAATTATTTATTATAAGTTTATCAAACAGTTATATAATTCCGAGATGCCGTAATGTAATATTCCATTTATCCCAGCACCCATTTCATACGGATAAGCCTAAGTTTAACAAAAGCTATAAAGGATATTTTACACCAAAATGCTTATCAGAAAGCAATTCAGAACTACGAATTGGTTTCACTAGGCTAACAATTTTAGGGGAGAGGCAAGGAGGTTACATAGATCTCGGTATCCAACAGATACTTATTTTACCGACCTTAAGGAATAAAAGGGAAAGTCAATCTCGGTGGAAACTCAAACGTAAAGACGGACGAAATGCTGCCAAGTATTTTGGCCGGCGCGGTAACGATTCTGCTAGCTCGCCGCCTTATTCAGAACTACAGATTAATAATTAGGAAAAATGTTTCACTTGAAATTCTTTTTATCATCATACAAGTCGTGCTTTTGTATAGTTAAGATGTTCGCTTCGTAATTTCATAGTCCCAGGTTCAATTCCACTATGTGGTACAATTGGGTAAACATTTTCTACTATGTTTTAGTTTTGTGAGTGGAATTTGGTAGACAGAACTGAGAAAAGCCCATCGCACGTGAACAAGATTGGGCTTAACGATTCCGTTCATTAGGACAAATCTATTAGCGATTATTGCTATCTCCAGTGTACTACCCATTCAAATGGTATTTAATATTTGTAATACTATATCCCTTACATTAATTACCAATAAAAGAAATGTTGTCTTGAGTCCTTTTTAGATTAATCTCTTTTTTCGTATTTCCATTTTCTCCATTGCTTTCCGATGGATCCAAAAGAAAACCATTTGACTGATTGGCAAGGACCCACTTACCAACACACTCCAACCACGATCCCACAGATGTGCTGTTTCATTATTCCGTATATTCTACAGGTAGTAAAATATATACTGGTCGTTAGAGCTAGTTATCTGCATACCAATACGACGCAAGCTTCTCGATACACCCATCTCTCCTCTCGTAACCAATTCTGTGCCCTGGTTCTTAGGCTTTACATTGACAATGAATACTAATTCTTCTTTACCTAAAACATAAACTTGCTGAAATTCTTTTCCTGTCCATGGGGAAAAAAGATAAAGAGGGAAAAAAGTGGAAGAAAAAAAAAAGTAAAATAACCGGCGGGTCAATAAATTGAACCCTGAACTTTTTTATCTAATTCATTTTAATCATTTTCATTTTAATTTTTAACTTTAAAAGTATATAATTATAAATTTTTAAACCCATACGCATCGTCCAAAGTTTTGCAAGATTTGTGTATGTCTGTCCAAAGTCCTTTGTTTTGTCCCATCTATGTACAACCTTTACGGTTAATAAAGAAAATCTTTTCCTGTCCATGTTTTTCTTATCGACATCGGCTTGCACTAACCGCAGTTATCCCATCGTGGTGAAAACCATGTAATCAACAAAAAATGTTGCCATTGAGAAATAATGTTTGGTGCTATATGAGCGTGTGAACTACAATTTAAAGGGAGAATACTTTAGGTTACTTTTTAGTTTACTTTTCAGTTTCTACATTTTTTTAAATAAATTCTTTGGTACATACTTAACATTGTAAATATATTTTTTCAACATTGTAAAAATCTTTAGCCAACATCTTTTAGAAATTGGAAAGTAACCTAAAGTTACTTGAAATTGTAGATCACACGCCAAAGTAGTACCAATTATTGTTAATGTTGTATTTAAATTTTCTACAAAACTGGCGTAGTTGTGAGGTCTACCTTCATTTCTAAAATCTAGCAATTGAGCAACATCTACTCTGGATAGTAAGGCTTGTCAATTGCAGGGGAGAATTTGAACACAGTGTAGTCTAACGAAACATTCGTCAGTTATACTAGTTAAGTTAGTGCTGACATATTTATTGCAGGAAGTATCAAAAAGATAATTCGAAATAAATACACGACGATTAATAAAACAATATTAGAAAACTATTGCCATTATTCAGGTAAGTACGGGAGATAACTCCAGACGTAGTTGGGTATTTTCTTACTTCATCAGCAATGTATAGCTTTAGCTACATATGTCTAAATGGCTGATGAAAGTATCGGGGGAAGGAGATACACATTGAGCTCTAAATAAGATGGTGTAACGTAAGGGGTCGATATAAATTGTTGACTTTTCCACCTTCCATTAATATCCAAACGGCAGTCAACTACTGATTTTCTTTCTCTTACCCACTCTCTCTAGAAGTAACTAACGGAAATAAATACGCAAAAAAACTGATCATAACTTTGAATGCTAATGTGGATATTGTGCCCTTCGATAAGATACTTCACAAATATTCTAAAATATATATATTTCAGCCCCTTGCCCCCTACTGTTCCTACATATGGGGCAGTGTTGATGCTACGCATACAGAGAAAGGCCACTCAACTAACTGATAGTTAATCACTTACGAACGTATTCCAGCCTCTGGCCTACAAGCGTACCATCTCTTCTCTGTCAGTTCTATTGTGGTAATCTTCAAGTTTAGGGGGATAAAAAAAATAAATAAAAATATTCAAGGGAAGTAACTGAACGTCTGACCAGTATTCTCCGTACATCTCTGTTTATAAATAAATCACACACGTGATTTGATTGACGTTAGGGTTAGGGTGTGATTTATTTATAAACAGCTAGAAGAAAACGGATAATACTGGTAAGTCATTCAGTTATTTCCCTTGAATATTTTTATTTATTTTTTTATCCCCCTAAACTTGAAGATTACCTCTATTGTTACTAATCATCAAAACTAGTTTGATCTCGTAACCCCAATCAACTCATCTTTCCACCTCTCATCACTCATGATGTACCAACCTCCTCGGACCTGCACTAGCCATTATGCCAAGTCCTCTTCTCCCTAGAACATCGGTGCTCTATACTTTTCTCCCTACTCGTCTTTCCGGCAGGATTTGGCCTGCAATAGTCTAAAAGGAACATTAATGGCATCAAACCTACTGGTCTTGAGGGAGCCTACAAAGATTATAGACAATACTTTACCCTCCAAACTCAACAAGTAATACACAGGCATGGAGCATTAACAGACATAAGATAGTGAAACAGGAATCTGTAACACAAACTTTTCCCGAAGTTATTAACGTGGACCAGAGTCAAGAGAGTAGACCTTTTCTCTGTAAGGGACATAACTTTTTATAGCACCGCTGTAATATTTTGTGCTTGAACGTCGTACTCCGTCATGGTGTGGAATGCTTGTTTACGATTATTAAGTCAACAGGTAAACAAAAGTTCTTTTAACGAAAAACATGAATATATTTTCCTATTCGTTACGTTTTTTCAAATGTTTTTTTAAAGTTTAATTACGAATTAAGGACTTTTCACTTACATAAAAAGTATCTTTAAGTACTGTCCTATAATCTAATAGTTTCCATACAGAAAGTTTTACTTCTAAAAAATATATTTTAGTTCAATAAATATCATATATTTTGTTATGAACTCACTAATGAAATGCGGTTGCATTTACAGAAAGATATTATCGCCAGAAGTTGTTCCTTCTATGTTATGTAAAGAGTGAATTCGTTAACCTTCAAACGTCGACTGCTTTTTAGATAAACCACTGACGGGAGAATTAATCTCTGAAAAACATGTTCTTTTATTATAATTCAATTCATGCCTAGGCTGCGCTTTTAGGAATGTTAAATCGCTCTAGTACAAGATATTTTATTTTATCAACCCTAGAAGAATGAAATGTGAAGTTGACCTCAGCTGCATTTCATTTCAAAGCGTAAAGGGTCGTAATTAATTAAATATTGCTGGCATTTTGTCGTTATCTTTAAGGATCTGGGTTTTATGACAATAAAATACGTACAAAGAAATAAGAATATTATCAACAAGTTGTTTCCTATATAGATAAAAGCACTAACAACTGGATAACGGCGAATGGCGAGATTATGCAATATCATAAATACTTTTACTAAAGCCTTGATGTTTTTCAATTTTCTTTCCAACTGAGATCATTAATTACTATAAACCAAAAAGGAACAGCTAGGAATAAATGTGTTATTAAATTACGCATACCATTAGTTTGTGTGTTATAAAATACTAGATTTTGACCTAAGTATAAGAATAAAAAAATAATTAGTTCGTGCATTTCCTCATTTGTTACAACTATGGTTTAGTCAGGAAGTTTTGAGTGCCACTGTTTACCACCAGTAAGGAAGGACACTGTGGTTTTCGTACTTGCCAGGAATTGTAACTAAATCACCCTTTCCTCTTTAAAATATGAGGAAGCATTGAATGGAGTAGTTTGAATTGATAAAAAAAAAATGAATCGTTGTAGCTGCAAAAGGTTTTTCTTAAGGGTCTGCTTCATTCAGAGACAGCCTGAAGATAAACAACCTATAAATAAAAGCCAATGAAGGAGCATTTACGTAGTCAATCTGTTAGAAATAATAGTCAAATCTCCCTGCAAACACTACACACTCTACTGTTTTTAAAAAATGGACACGGGATAATGTGTTTAAAAAAAGGCAAAATGGTCAAGGATGGAATCCCTTTGATTTTAGGGCTTGTCTGGGTTAAACAAGAGCTGATAGATAGAATATGTATATTTTTATATATATGTATACTCGTGTGTATATAGAATAAAACTATATATATATATATGTGTGTGTGTAGCATGCCTGTCCTAGCATAGCTTAAAAGATGCATTTTGGATCTCAGGTAGACTCAAACAGCACTGTATGTTTACAGCTCTATTCAGTCTGTGATTGGCTGAATAAGCAAGCTCCCTCTAAAAGGCGCTCTCTACTACGTCCGATTGTCACTTACATAATGTAGCTGCTGCCAGCTTTAATTGAGTTTCTTTTCTCACTTTTCTAAAGGACTTCCAGCATGCAGTTTTGCTCTATCGCATTAACACTGGCCTCTCTCACACAAGAACATCCTTCTTCCACATGCGCCGGCTGTATAGACCAAATTCAATGCCGTTATCTCATGCTTTCTAGAAACGCTTCCATCAAGTCTCTTTCTATATACACAAAGCACAACTAATGTCTTCACACATTCATTCATTTACCGCCTCCACATTATAGACATCTCACATGAACACTACTCATCTCTATACAAAACTTTATAAAACATTAACATTGTACTCAACCCACACTGTTGTGAATAAAGCTTTACTACTGAACAAGGTCAAGTTGTTATTGTCTATCACTGCACAACTGTTGAAAGAATACAGACACACTGCTATCAACAACTACCATCGCCAACATTGTCATCTTCAACCAATAATCATGGAGTCAACCCGACGTGACAACAACTTTTGTTAAACTAATAATCAGCGGACAACGTTAAGGTGGTGGTATCAACAAACAGCCACAATGGTGACCTCAGAACCTTATATTCATACAGCAAATCATCCTTCCCATCATCATCATCATCGTTTAACGTCCGCTTTCCATGCTAGCATGGGTTGGACGATTTGACTGAGGACTGCTGAAACCAGATGGCTACACCAGGCTCCAATCTGATTTGGCAGTGTTTCTACAGCTGGATGCCCTTCCTAACGCCAACCACTCAGAGAGTGTATCTATATATATATATATATATATATATATATATATATATATATATATATATATACATACATATATATATGCACTTGTGTTTTGAGTTCTATTTTTCCTGTTTGCATTGCCAAACCTGTAGAACATACACACACACACACACACACACACACACACACACACACATGTGTGCTTCTGTTTATATGAACCTTTTATCAAAATATTTTAACACTTAACACTTTATTTATTGAAAAAAACTCACAAAAACCATTAGATTCACTTCAACATTTAAATTCAATTTGTCAAAATATCTTTGTCACTTTGAAACCGCTACCTGTTCACTGACAAAATTCTGTGCTTTGAAACTGTGACCTGTTCACTGACAAAATTCCAAGATGCAGCACGGAATTTTGTCAGTGAACAGGTTGTAATTTCAAAGCGATGAAAATATTTTGACAAATTAAATTTAAATGTTGAAGTGAATCTAACGGTTTTTGTGTTTTTAAATGGCTTATAAACACGTTCCACGCTGCAATTGTTTTTGTACATCTCCTTAAAAAAAAACTTTATTTATTATTTAGCCCAAAAGATGTTCTGTTCTGAAGAGTTTATCACTGAAGCAGTTTTCTTCACAAGTTCCTCGCCTCAAACCATATGTATCCAAAAAGAAATCAGGTCCTTCAGGATATGTACTCTTGGTAAGAACTTTTTATTTTGTATTCTATTATAGCAGTAAAATAGTTGAATGGATTAATTTTCAGACCTTAAAATCATAGGGTCTGGTTTGAAATTCATGGGGGCCTTCTCATTGTTCATTTGCACAATACAGTTAAGTCTAGATTCTCCACTTCACCAAACTGTCAGGATTAAGCTTAAGATCATCTGGGACCTATGTTACCTCTGATAAACTGATATACTATCAAAGAAAAGCTTGCAGGACATCATGGCCTAGTTTCTTTCATCAGCAGTAAGTCACACACATTGTGTATATGATGGGAACAGTTATATCATACCCTTTCTCCAAATGCATGACTTACAAAGTTGCTGCAAAAACTGGACCTCCCAGTCCCTGATTATATTTTATAACAACCTCACTCATATAAATAACATTACTGAAACTGCATTTCAAAGACTAGGCTCTCTCTCTCTCTACACACACACACCCAGAAAATACCAATCAACTCTGCTTAGCTATTAACTCAAAGCCTTTTCCTGGAGTTCCTTCATTTGTCTCAAGCATGGTTACAATCCATAGCATTCTTGCAACCTAACATATACCACTCATTCACAGTATATGTTCATATTGTAGCTGTATGGAGTTAACATGGTGCATCCAATGTACAATGTTGTTTCAACATTGTGTAACATTTTTTTTTGACTTTGGTCAGTAAGTGTTATTTCCTACTTGCTTCTATCTAGAAATCAAAGGAAATGACTACTGTTCCCTTCAAACTTTGCTTTTGTGACCTGGACACCAATGTTTTGAAACTGGCCAATTTTCCATTACATTTCAGACAGATTCAGTATTGAATTGCTGAAGCAGAAATATCATCATAACAAATATTCTGATCAATACCAAAGATTTGCTTGTCAGTTGCTTGACCATAACCAGTTGAGCATGTCCCTTAGTGGCTGACAGTATGTGCATCTCTGATCATGAGTAGGAGCTGTTGGGGAGCATCGTCGCCATGTGTTGAGAAGGATTCTTTGGGGTTTGAATAAATTAAACAAAAGAAAAGTTTGAAGGAAATAACTGCTTTTCATACTTTCCAGGAGTAAGCAAATTGGAAATAACAGTTGCTATTCAAGGACAAAAATTGTGTTACACAGCATAATTTGTTTTTAGTTGCTGTATTTATTGCCTAAGTTTTCACAACTATTCAGCATCAAGCCAGTCATATATACCACTAAAAATAGAGTAAATAATCCAAACAATTACAGTTGTATTGTTTTATACTTCTTTATTTTTCCAGATAATCCCCATAACAACTTTTGGCCTTGGGACATGGCAAATTCGTCGTCGCGAATGGAAACTTAATTTAATTAAGATGCTTGAGGATCGCACTATGGCAGACCCTATTCCTCTACCTGAAAAGTAAGGGAGCTCTTATGCTTCACATTTCATTTTCACTCATTTTGTAACTGGGAATAAGGAAGAATGAGTTGATATGGCTGATTAGATGTGCATCATGAAGTTAAATGATAAGTGCGTGCGTACTACAAAAAAGCTGATGGTGGAAAAGTGTAGCCCTCTCTTTTGAGAGTTGGGTGTTGAGAGTATACAAGGTAGGAGTAAGCAAGAAAAATGGTTTTGGATGCAATTTGTTTTTTTTAATTTGACCATTGCAGTTTCATAAGATATCCACTTGATAATGAATTACTCTACTACAAGATGATTTAAACAAGTAATAGCTCTTGCACACTAGCCATTATATGTAGCCTTTAATCAGAAACATGTGCTTTGATGGGTGATGGTTCTGGCCATTGCCCTCATAAATGTATACTAAAATATTCTAGAAACACTTGTTTTAGAAATATACATCTTACCTCTACATTCTATTCCCAACTTGGATCAGACAACTACGCCCAACTACACCCCCACTCACTCCAAACCTCACGCAATTTAGGATAGCTGCAGAATCAACAAAATACCCTTCATGTGTCATTCTAGCTACCAGTATGCTCACATGATAAATGCAGTATGCTCACATGACAAATTGCTATATTCTTCCTTTTACTCTTTTATTTGTTTGTCATTGGACTGTGGCCATGATGGGTTACCTTCTTGAAGGGTTTAGTCAAACAAATTGACACCAGTACTTATTTTAAGTCTGGTATGCATTCTGTTGTGGAGGTGCATGGCTTAGTGGTTAGGGTGTTGGTCTAATGGTTGTAATATTGTTCTTGAGCAAAACACTTCATTTTATATTGCTCCAGTCCACTCAGTTGGTAAAAATAAGTAATCTTGTGATGGACCAGTATCGCGTCCACAGAGGGATATATATATATGTACACTAAAGAAACCAGGAAACCGGCCCTATGCTCTTTATGGATTATTGTGGATGAACTACATATCCTCTTGGTCTCTTTTTACTAAACAGCTAAGTTACTGGGGTATAGAGAAACCAGCATTGGTTTTCAAACACAAAGACACACATACACCTATACACACACATACATACATACATTTTCAGTAAGCTTCCTCACACTTTCCATCTACCAAATTCACTCACAAGGCAGTTATTAGTATAAGACACCTTCCCAAGATGCTGCACATGTAGAAGTTGTCATTTCCTTATCATCACCATATTTTCTCAAAGCAAACTTCTCAACTACAAAGCCATGTCTATACCTATATGGTCCTCTACTATGCATAAGCTCTGGATTGTTAGATATCACATTGCAGCTGTCCAACTAACTATATATATGGCATAAGTCTGCTTGACTAGGGTGTGACCAGGGTTACATAATGACTAGAACAATAACAGTGCTAGAGTTGTTCCTACTCTGTACTATGTTGGCCATTTACCCTGTCTATGGACACACCACAGTGCTGGTGACTGGATACAAACTACTAACCTCTCAGCTGGTTATCCACCACCCTGGCTTCTTGGCTTCTACTACATAAAAAATACAGAATAAATAACAAAATCAAAGCAGATAAATGGAGCTTGTGTTACAGATATACTAATGATTGAAAGGAGGAAGAGAGTGATGATACTTGAGGTAATATCAATATGTATCAATGTGAGAAAGTGTTCTATAAAAGCACAGAATGATAATGGTTTCACATATTTTTGGCCAAAGCCAGCAATTCTGAGGGGAGGGCATTAATCATTACCATTGATCCTATTACTTGAATGGTACTTCATTTTATCAACCATGGAGGGATGAAAGGCAAGATTGACCCTAGCAGAATTTGAACTCAGAATGTAACAAGTTAGTAGAAATACTGCTAGGCATTTTATCCAATATTCTAATGCTTCTGCCAGCTCGTTTCTTTGAGGCATGTTAATAATATTAGTTTCAAAGTTTGGCACAAGGCCAGCAAGTTCAGTGGAGTGGGTTAGTCGATTTTTATCAACCCCAGTGCTTGACTGGTACTTACTTTATTGACCCCAAAAGGATGAAAAGCAAAGTTGACCTTGGCAGAATTTGAACTCAGAATGTGAAGGTGGATGAAATGTCGCTAAGCATTTTGCCTGGCATGCTAATGATTCTGCCAGTTCACCACTTTAAAAATTGTTAGTTTTCCAAGTTTTCCACTTATTGTCTCTTAACTTTTCACTTTGTTACTTCATTGTAATAATATATTTTTTTTTTTCCTTTTAGTCTTGAAGAACTTGAAGATCTTGAATACTGCAGAATCAGAGTGAAAGGAAGATTCATACACAAAGATGAATTTGCAATAGCACCTCGCTCCAACTTTATTGAGGATTCTGATCATAAACTATTGACTCATGATGCTTCTAAAAAAGTTGGCATGAACATCATAACTCCATTCAAACTGTCAGACAGAGAGTAAGTTATTCACTTTGCTTCATTATCTGAAAGGGATTTTGTTTGCTTTTGAAGCAAAACTACTTAAGATCACCTGAACATACTAGAGGCACAGCCTGATGTCACTGCAAGCTCCTGCCCACACAGTCCCCAACTGCCAGAATACATCTACAACTCTCTAGAATGCTACTACTGACATAAAAAGCATAAATCTGTTTTATATTGTGTTAAATTCAGAAGATTCTCTCGGTTTCTAAATGATGGACTTGTGAAAATTTTTGCAATTTTGGTGTCAATACTCATCATCATCATCATTTAATGTCTATTTTCCATGCTGGCATGGATTGGGCAGTTTTACTGGAGCTGGTAAGTTCAGGGGCTGCACCTGACTCCATTGTCTGTTCTGGCATGGTTTTTTCTTTTCTTAACACCAACCACTCCATAGTGTGTTCTAGGTGCTTTTAACAGGGCACCAGCACAAGTGCTACATATAACCATGAATTAGATATGTCTCACAATGTATGCCAGACATTGTGAAACACTCCTTGGTTGCAGTTACTTGAAGTCAATTTTATAACACAGAAAATGAGTTAAAAATGTTCTTTTAATTAGTACACATTTTGTTATTATGTATACTGTTCATATTAGTCAGAATGGTGTCCTCATCTTGATTTTTGCTTTCAGTATGTTTCAGTTGTTGTGCACTCCAGCTTTCTTCAGATGTCTTGTATTATATCAGAATTTCAACCCTAATCCTTTATTTGATCCACAGGGGTTAATGTTCTCTGCATTTCATGAACTACCATAGTGCCTTGCCTGGGATTGAACTCAGAACCTCTAGGTGACTGCATTGCATTAACCAACATCTTTATCTACTATGCTATGCCTGTAGGCAGTGACAGAGTGAATTTTTGAGACTTATAAACCTAATGTCTATGTAATCTACTGTGGCAATTTGTGCTTTTCTTTCTTAATTATTTGCTCCCATATTGTATTCATCTCTGCAACAATCAAGTCTGACTAATATAAACAATCATCATCATCATCATCATCGTTTAACGTCCGCTTTCCATGCTAGCATGGGTTGGACGATTTGACTGAGGACTGGTGCAACCGGATGGCTACACCAGGCTCCAATCTAATTTGGCAGAGTTTCTACAGCTGGATGCCCTTCAAATTCCTCATCTCATAAATATAGAATTTGAACTTATTTTTTATTACAATATTCCTATATTAAGTATTGTCCATGCATATAACTTTTTGTGTAGTTAAAGCAGAGTTTCCTTAGTAGCATTATAGGCCCCTGGACAAATCAGTATATGTCTTATAATAGTAAACAGCAAAAATTTCATTGAAGCCTTGTGTAGTGGCTAGTATAAGAATAGCCTGGGCAAAGTTCAGGGAGTTCCTACCTCTGCTAGGAACTAAGGGCCTCTCATTCAGGATGAAAGGTAGACTGTATGATGCATGTGTGTGAACTGCCATGCTACACAACAGTGAAACATGGGCCATGACTGCTAAGGACATGTGTAGGCTTGAAAGAAATGAAGCTAGTATGATCCACTGGATGTGTAATGTCAGTGTGTGTACACAACAGAGTATAAGTGCCCTGAGAGAAAAGTTAGGCATAAGAAGCATCAAGTGTGGTGTGCAAGAGAGGTGTCTGTGCTGGTATGGTCATGTGTTACATATGGATGAGGACAGCTGTGTGAGGAAGTATCACTCCCTAACTATGAAAGGAACCTGTGGAAGAGGTAGGCCCAGGAAGACAGGGGATGAGGTGGTGAAGCATGATCTTCGAACATTAGGCTGCACATAGGCAGTGACAGGAGACCGAGACCTTTGGAGATATGCTGTGATCGAGAAGACCCGGCAACTAAAGTGAGATTGCAGCCATGCATGTCCAGCCCAGTTAAGAGTACCCCTGATGCGTTGTGCAATATGACATGCTTGAGAAGACCTGTTGAGTCAAGTAAAACCAATATCGTAGCTGTGGCCAGTGCCCGCTGACTGGCTCCCATGCTGGTGGCATGTAAAAAAGCACCATCCGAATGCTGTCAGTGTGAGATCCACCTGACTGGCTCCCATGCTAGTGGCACATAAAAAACCACATCCAAACATGGCAGATGCCAGTACCCACTAACTGGCTCTTGTGCCGGTGGCACATAAAAATTACCAACCAAACGTGGATGATGCCAGTACCTCTTGATTGGCCCCATGCCAGTGGCATGTAAAAAGCACTATCCAAGCGTGATTGATGCCAAGCCCACCTGACTGGCTCTTGTGCTGGTGGCACATAAAAAGCACCCATTACACTCTCGGAGTGGTTGGCATTAGGAAGGGCATCCAGTTGTAGAAACATTGCCAGATCAGATTGGAGTCTGGTGCAGCTGCTGGCTCTCCAGATCTCAGTCAAACCGTCCAACCCATGCCAGCATGGAAAATGGACGTTAAACGATGATGAGGATGCTATTGTTCATGAAAAAGATACAATATGATTAATAATGTTTTCTCTACTATTTATAATAGAATTCTTGGGCTTCATCTTTACCTGGGGAAGAGAAGACATCATTAATGTATGTGTATAGCAGAACCTGTGATTGAGTCAAATCAAATTAGTTTTGAATACATAAAAAAATACAGTAAGGATGTTCTTGTTGTTTAGTCTGTGTCAACCACTATTAAATGGCATGTGATCCAAGGTGTTTTAGCCACGACCTTCCTGTCATGCTTGTAGTCATAGACTACATTATCCAATGTGGCCTTGTTTTTTAAAACAGTATGGCTGAGTTGGGTAATTTTGATTTTTTTTTTTTTTTCTAGCTGTTTAAGCAACTTCATAAGGACTTCTTTGCTCACAATGATGTATCAAAATTAGGTGTCATCATCATCATCATCGTTTAACGTCCGCTTTCCATGCTAGCATGGGTTGGACGATTTGACTGAGGACTGGTGAAACCAGATGGCTACACCAGGCTCCAATCTGATTTGGCAGAGTTTCTACAGCTGGATGCCCTTCCTAACGCCAACCACTCCGAGAGTGTAGTGGGTGCTTTTATGTGCCACCAGCACGAAGGCCAGTCAGGCGGTACTGGCAACGGCCACGCTCGAAATGGTGTATTTTACGTGCCACCTGCACAAGAGCCAGTCCAGCGGCACTGGCAACGATCTCGCTCAAAAGTCCTTACACATGCCACGGGCACAAGTGCCAGAAAGGCGACGCTGGGCACAGGTGCCATCACGATATTGTTGACTTTTTCAGAGTTGATGTCAAGCATGAAAATACAGTTTATTTCCGTAAAGAAAAAAAATTCCTTTTGATTATGAGTTAATATGCAAGGAAATTAATTCAACAGCTGTTACTTTACGTTCCTATCTTACATTTATATATATTTTAGTTTGTTTTTACTGTCAATTTTTTTTTTCAGTATGATTATTATGGTGAATAGAGGCTGGATACCTATGAAAAAGAAATCTCCTGCAACCAGACCAAAAGGGCAGGTAATGTGTAAATTTAGTGAAATTTTCAATGATTATTGGAAAAGTCAATACAAAATTCCTTGTTAAAAAATAGGAGTTGTTAAATATCAAGATAGGAGACACTTTGACACAGCTGTTTTGGTCCTACCTATTTGGCATTAGTGATTCAAAACTGACTTATTTGACTTCAGACATTTTGTACCCAGAACCATTTGGCACTGGGAAAATTTTGCTTTTCTTCTAGTTGACAACTATTTTACAATCACAACTACTAAACTTCATTTAACTTTCTGCTTCACTTTATGTACATAGGCGCAGGAGTGGCTGTGTGGTAAGTAGCTTGTTTACCAACCACATGGTTCTGGGTTCAGTTCCACTGCCTGGCACCTACTATATCCTCAGGCCGACCAAAGCCTTGTGAGTGGATTTGGTAGACGGAAACTGAAAGAAGCCCATCGTATATATGTATATATATATATGTATGTATGTGTGTTTGTGTGTCTGTGTCCCCCCACCATCGCTTGACAACCGATGCTGGTGTGTTTACGTCCCCGTAACTTAGCGGTTTGGTAAAAAGAGACCGATAGAATAAGTACTAGACTTTCAAAGAATAAGTCCTGGGGTCGATTTGCTCGACTAAAGGCGGTGCTCCAGCATGGCCGCAGTCAAATGACTGAAACAAGTAAAGAGTACATAATGGTTGGTGAAATATAGATGAAATGTAGAAAAGGGTGAATTTCTCACACGGAATTCCTGTACATCTTGGACAAAGTAGAACTGAGAAGGGATTGAGATTTTGTCACTGTGAGCAGAAAAATCAGAGAGAAACATCAAGATGTATGGTGTGACCCCCTCTTTTTACAAACACCTCTCTCTCTCCATTTCGTGTATGTGAGGAGAAGGGAGGTGTTTATGTTAATTGGGTTGAATAGAATTAAATTGTAATGTCTCTCTATCTCCCACTCTCTGTCAGTGTATGTATATTTATGCATGTGGGTGTGAGCTTGTGTTTGTCTCCAGTGCCAAAAATAGCCACCACCAAAACAGGTTCAATGTCCAGTCAATCATGCCAAATTGTCAGCATCCAAACAATTGCACCCAGTCGTCTCATTCCATAAATATCAAGGGAGTTTAACCCTTTAGCATTTAAATCAACCATATCCAGGCAATATTTTCTTGCTGTTTTATGTTGAAACTGGCCAGATCTGGTCTCTCATACCTACCCTACAATGTCATTCTGAAAATAAATAATCACATCATTGAAATCTCAAAGCTATGACATAATGCGTAATTAATTCAAATCTGAATACTAAAAGGTTAAAATAAACTGTTATCTTGCTTTTATAACTGATGAATGTGAGGGTTATATGGAATTAGGTATTCTGTTGAGTGGAAAGGATAAAACTGATGTATTGATTGCTTCTTGGATCAAATAGTTGAGTCTTTTTTTAAATATTCTGATAGTTTGTCTGATATTTCAAACAAGATTTTCAAAAGACAAACTTAATGATAACAAGCAATCTTAATATTTCCATCTAATTTGTTCTGTTATGTCATTTTTTAAACTATAAATCACCTTGTTGTTGTTCAAGCCTGCATTTAAATTTTACTGTTGGTAAAAGCAAAACTTAATAAATATCTAAATGTCTAAGACAAGCTAATAAGATTATAATTTTTCAGATGATTAGCCTGATCTTAGTGATTAAAAATATATTATCATGTACTTTAAGTTTTGATCATTAATCTTTCAATGTGTCTTATTTCTGAATGTGTACATAAATACCAGTACTAGGAAGCTTTATTTTTAGAAATAAGGGTAATACCACTTGCTCTTATTCACTAGTCCGTGATGCATGTACAATTAAAGTTACAATTTTAGTGTATTTAAATTAATCATTGAGAAAAGGTTGCCACATTGAGCTGATGTTAATGCTGGGCTTATTGATTGGGTTACCAGCAAGTGTTATATGTACAGCTTTAAAAAATTTTCCACCATTGTTCCCTCTAACTTTTTGCTGTGTGTGTGTGTGTGTGTATAGAAATTTGTTGGTGCGAATTTTGGGGTTTTTTTTGTGAAGTATGTGCTCATTCATACAAATAGCCATTATTTCAATATCATATTGATCACCTAAGCAAATGCACTTTATCTTAAAGATTTTATTATGAAATTACATGATGAATTCTTTCAATTAAAAAATACATTTTTCATCTTGAAAACCCTGGGTGCCCATATTCTTTCTCTTTGTGCACCAGTTGTAAAATTTGTGCATGTGCACACAGCATACATGGAAAATTGGTTTCTATTTTGGTTCTGTATCAGTTATAAAATTTTTATTTCATAGCAATATAAAATTATTTCCTCACTTGTTATCCAATCATTGCTGAATTGTTTATTCGTTATTTTCATAACACATTAATGAATGTTGACCTGAGCTTAAACAACTACCTCATTTCTTGTTTAATGTTACATGACATTATCTTGTAATAAAATTAATTCATTTCAGATCGAAGATGAGGTAGAAATAGTTGGTGTAGTACGTCGCACTGACCCTGTAAGTAAAACTTGTTTGTATGTTGAAATATGTCATAATATATATAAAACTGGGGATGGATGTGTGTGTGTGTGTGTAAACCTGTAAAACTTATGAAGTTTGCAACTGATTTTCTCGAGACTGGGGACATACATTACTTATGTTCCAGAGATGGTTTTAGATACTGGAAATTCTGCCCCTGGGGGCAGAAAACCCTCTTTCCTGGGTAAACAATACAAATGATCATGTAACTTGGTAGCTTCATTGGTTAAAGGGACATTACTCTTGATGACATACTAATGTTAATTTCTCTACCTCTTTATAGATATAAAACTGAGGATGTGTGTGTGTAAACCCACAGAACTTCTGAAGTTTGCAACTGATTTTCTCCAAACTGGGAACACATTACTTGTGTTCCAGAGATGGTTTTAGACTCCTAAAATTTTTCACATAATGAGTAATGGGGCCCCTGGGAGCAGAAGACCCCCTTTCCTGGGGTACATATGACTGCCCACATGGTCCACGCATTGCTTCTGTTAAAACTGGAAAAAACAGCTACTGAAATTATATAAGTAGTTTGTATTAAATGGATGAACCGATGTAGACTTCAAACTGTCTGGTCTAAGTGGTAGCAATAACGTTCCACTGGCACGAGTGCCAATCAGGTGGTACTATCATCGGCCACGTCACCGATTTTGATTTCATTTGCCTCAATAGATCTTCACAAGCAAAGTTTATTGTCCAATGAATGAGAGGTATTCATAAATGGGCTGGTTACACCCACTGGCATAGACTAGTTGTGTTTAATAAAAAATAACTTATTTACCTAAGATTTAACATCATTTACTTCAAAATAGTCACCTTGCCCCAGGCAGTACTTGTAAAGGGGCACTACTTTTGGATCTGCTGTAGGCAATGTGTGATTTTTGTGGCATCCGGGGGCAGCAAACTGAAAGGCTACCCCAGGCGGCACACCTCTAGCTATGTTAGTGTTTGAGATCCATGCTAGAAAGCAATAATTATTTTTTAATTAGGTTTAAAATCTAAGATACATGACAAGCAGTGGTTTTTGTAATTTTCATTGCACTCCGTGAATAACAGTATAATTAGTTATCGGTTTCCAAAGGGATTGATTACTGGTTCTTGATGGTAAAAATGATAAGGAATTGTCTGTGTTATTAGGGTATTGAAAATATTAAATTCCAAATTTTGGCACAAGGCCAGCAATTTCAGGGTAGGAGGCTCATGAATTATCTCGGCCCTGGCGGAATTTGAACTCAGAATACAAAGACAGATAAAATGCTGCTAAGCATTTCGCTTGCCATGCTAACAATTCTGCCAGCTTGCTGAAGGAATTTTTGTTTGCAAGCACCAGTTTATTGGTTTACTTAAAGATATACACATATATGGCTTCTATATAGTTCCTGCCTATTGAATCTCAATTACAAGACATTGACCAACCCATGGCTTTTGGTAGAAGACACTGTTCTAGGGTACTGTGCAATGGAATTGAATCTAGAAGCATATGATTGCAAAGAAAACTTTTTAACCATAATCATGATTGTACATATTAACCGCATAATAATGTCTGTCTGCCCTTTCCCTGAAGATTAAAAACTAGGTTGACTTATATTATTTTTCTCTTTTTTTTATGTTCTTGTAGCCAAGAATGATGACCCCAAGTAATGATCCTAAAACACATGGTTACTGGATGTTACGTGATATAGAGTCTATGGCAGAGGCTTGCGGAAGCTCACCAGTCTTCATTGATGCAGATATTCGTAAGTATTTTCATGATGGTAACAATTATCAGAAGAGTGTTCAACTCTTTAGCATCTAAACTGGTTATATCCAGCCCAAATATTCTACCTGTTTTGCATTCAAACTGGTCAGATCCAACCTCTCACACCTACCCTACAATGTCTTTCTAAAGATAAGCAATCTCATCATTGAAATCTTGAAGCTACAAGATAATGCATGATTACTTGAAAACAATGAATAAATAAGCATTACATTTGACAGAGTAATCTGAATGCTAAAGGGTTAAAAGAAAAATGCTTTGATACCCATGAAAAATGGTAAATTATGATTTAACAATCCATCAATGTTATCAGGTAGACCACCACAATCATCTTTTGTTAACATCTGAAAATTAAAAGACGATATAATTCTAAGGTCTAAGATACACGGCAAGCAGTAGTACTTCTATTTTTTATTGCACTTTGTGAATAACGGTATAATTGCTTATAGGCTTCCAAAGAGATTGATTACTGGTTCTTATAGGTTGAGTGACCACACAGGCTATTTGTTGACTCAGTAGATTATAGATTATTCCTGTAAACAAAAGCAACAATGTCTTCTTTTTCTTTCATTTTTCCAACTTTATTTCATGTAATTACATTACAATGTTGGTAAAAATTCTGGTTATTAATACGCTTATCATTCATTCACACATTGTAATTAATTACCATTTCATTTGAAATATGCCTTTTCATTATTTTTGCCAACAGACAGCACAGTGCCTGGTGGCCCACTTGGTGGACAAACAAAAGTTACTCTCAGAAATGAACACCTGACTTACATATTTACATGGTGAGTTTGAGTATTGACATGATCCACTTCCGTTAAACATATGGGACAGTAAATTTGTTATTTTTCTTATAGTTTATATTACAAAAAGAAGGAAATCTAATGTCAAGTTAGTGTGTTTGTGGTATTAAGGTTAGAAATTAACAGCACTGGTTGTGTTGTTATGAAGATGGCTGTAAGAAATGCTTGTTGTCATTGTCATCATGTATTGTATGCCTGCAGTGCATAGATGGCACTATAAACAAAAGTCTTCTGGATTAAGCACAAGTCCTCCAGCTGCATTGCCACTCTTGTCCAACCAGCTTATGATATTGTCCATCCATTGCGTTCTTTGCCTGCCTCTTGATCTACTACCCTCTATTCTTCCTTCCTTGGTAATGTTTTCCAGAATTCCTTGTTCAAATATGACTATAATAGATGAGCTTTTGTTTTTTCACAATGTTCAGTTGTCATCTTTTACCTAGTTGTTGTTACACCCATTCATTTGTACGATGATCCTTGTAAGAGACTTGTAACATTCTCCTATGAAATGTTCTAGTATGGATTTGTAATCAAAGTAACTACACCAGATACAATAGACTATACACACTGCTACCACTGCGCTGATTTTTGCACTGAAAAACAAAACGATATATGTATGTGTGTGTGTGGGAGGAAAGATGTTTGCTTCCCAATCACATGGTGTGGTTTGGGGGTTCAGCCCCACTGTGTGACACCTTGTGCAAGTGTCTTTTACTATAGCCCCAGAACAACCAAAACCTTGAGTGAATTTGGGAGATGGAAACTGAAAGAAGCCCATCTATATGTGTGTTACTGATTCTTTGCCTTGACATGCATGGTGGTTGTAAGCAAATGTCATCGTCATGCAAGTAATGCACTTCCTTTCTAATCTTCCATAAAAGCATATCTGGAAATATCACCTTACTTGGAAACAGGTGAGGGTTGGTGACAGGAAAGACATCCAGCCATAGAAAATCCACCACAACAAATTCCATTTAATTCATGTGATCAGGGAAAAGTCAAGGTTAAAATGATGATGCCAATATATATTGTGTGTGTAAATGTGTAAATGGAAACAAAACCTAGAATTGAGAAGCCTCAAAGTAAACTTAGCAAAGTGTAGGGTATTAGTAAGTAGAAAGGACCCTTTTACCTTCAAGGAAATGGCCCTGCTTGATATGGAGAAAAAGGAGTCGGGGGTAATTCCATACAGATACCGAACTGTTGGTACAGTTGGATCCCAGTTAGAAAGTGTGACAGATACATAGGGACAATAAACATTAAGAGCACACAGGAAATAGATTCTTTCAAATGCTTGGAAGGACTCCTATGAATCGTTAATAGCTTTCATTATCTAGGTAACCTAATTAGCAATGGAAGGTACCCTAGAAGTATAATAGCTTGAGTAATAAGGAACTGGAGAAAGTTCAGGGAGCTAGTACTTCTGTTGATAACAAAAACTTTCTGTCAGAGAGAAAAACAAAATGCTTGTGTACAAACTGTGATGCTTTATGATTTCTTACATAGCAATGATCTGCTGAAACACACACACATACACATATATATTTAAACTAGTTGTAGCAACTCTACAGACACTCTAATAACTGGCTGGCTGGCCAAGACAGAAATTAAAATTAGGATAGGTTATCTCCTAAAAGCAACTTTTGATGCAGTATCTTAGATATTGAAAAGTACTGGAGATCAAAAGGAAAGCAAAACAAAACACATAGGGGTTTATAGTTATTTCTGATAATGTAAACCTAAAGACAACAGCCTCCTGAATATTATCATACAAAAATGAAATAAAATGAGAATGATGATGATATAATTTTAATGCATGTTAAGTGTTTGCATTTAAAAATTGTTTACTAATATATTTTTTTTTGCCCACAGGTACACATTAAGTGCTATAACTGCATGGATGTGGTACCGTATGTTTCGCCGACCCCCACCTCCTCAGCGCCCTGCTGATATAGTAATTAATTCAAGAAAATTTTCATAGTGTTTGAATAAATTATATTTATGTATTCATAAATTTTCTCTTTTTTTTTTCCCCTCAAATTTGTTAAGAACTTGGTACAAGACTGTGCACTATCAAGTCATATCAGCAAATATATTAAAACATTTTATTACCAGGCTTAGATAAGTATTGAGATAAATTTGTGTGAATTAAAACCTTCAAGGCAGTACCCCAGCATGGTTGTACTCCAATGACCAAAACAAGTAAAAGGTAAAAACTTATTACATTACTCAAATCAAGTGCACTTCTTTCACATTGCTTAAAGCCTTAGGAAAGGTACATATATTTCAGTTTAAAATTTCTCATACAGGAAATCTTTATTAAAAATCTAAATAGAACAGATCACTAGAGAAATTTTTTCACATCTAGTTTGGTGTCTCCTGTTTGTGGGATCAAATGTTTTTAGCGTTAACTTTGTATTTAATTCTTACAAGAGTTGATAAAATAATTACCAGCAGTAAGTTAGCAGCAATTTATTGGTTTTACTCTACTCTTATTAGAAAACAATTGTACTTATGAATTAGTTTAACTAGGAAGCCAGCTATTTGTCAAACATATTTCTGTCAAATGGTTAATGTTAAGAAAGCCTATCATTTTAACATCTAGGTTCTATGCTGGCATGAGTTGGACAATTTAACAGAATCTGATGGGCCCAAAAATTGCATCGCACTTTAATATCTGCTTTAGCATGGATACTATGACTGGATGCCATTCCTAATGCCAACCACTTTATATTGTGTGTGTGAGTGTTGAGTGCCTTTTTTTTCATGGAACCAGCACTAGTGAAGTTGTTGTGTAGCCTGCAAGGCTACAATCCTTTTCAATTGAGTAGAGCTACAATTGTGTTATGCTATGGACTGAGGAGTCAAAAGAGAGAAACAGAGCCAGGACAGAACAGGCTTCTTGCTATTCATCACTTTTTCACTCCTATCCTCTTTAGTGCTGGTGCCATGATATAATGCACCCAATTCACCCTGTGAATAGGTTGTAAAGGACATCCCCCCACTCTAAAAAAAAACTTAAAAGTTCTTTGACCCATCTAGGAAAACAGCAGTAACCCATCTAATCCATGCCAGCATGGAAGTGGATGCAAAAGGATGATGATAATTACAGGCACAGGTATGCGCTGTGTGGGTGCAAAATTTTGTTTTGAGTTCAGTGTGTGACACCAAGAGCAAGTGTCTTCTACAACAGCCTTGAGTTGACCAATGCCTTGTGAGTGAAATATGGACAAAAATTGTATGGAAACCCATTGTGTGTGTGTGTACAGATGCACATTTGTATCCATGTCATCATATTATCACTTTTGAAGCAAAAATTATGATGTTTGTTTACATCTTCTGTAAGCAATATGTTCTCACTGCTTGGTAGTTTCAACATGTGAAAACCAGTGGAATAAAGACAATTGTAGAACAAGGATTCTGACAAGAAGAGCATCCATTCATAGAAAATTGTTTCAATAATTATTGTCCACTTTGTGCCAGTGTGGAAAAATTGAACATCAGAACAAAAGAAAGAAACCATGAATAAAATATGATGTCTTAATTTCTAGATATGAACTTTTGAATAGCTCAGCTAGTATATGTTTCACTGTAAACATTTCTATGAGAGATAAAGTAAGAGACAAAAAGATTTTTGAAATGCAAAAAAGAGAACAACAATGTGAAAAGGGTTTGGCATATTTACCTCAATTTAATGAACATTTGCATTGCTCAATATTAACAATTCAGTTCAACTATTTTTAGAGCAAATACTACTTGGAGGTTTAATTTTTTTTTTTTATACAAGTGAAAAGAACTTTTTTATTTTAGCATTTTTCTTTTACAATGTCTTGAATTTTTAAATATGAAGATAAAGGGAAAGAAAATGAGAAACAGTGAAGAGTCAACCATCAGTGAAATCCCTTGTCTTCACATTTTTTCTTGAATAAAGGGATGAGTAAGAGCCTGGTTTATACTGATACGTTTACTGGGATCAAGCATCAATATTTTTTCTAATAAGTCCTTTAGTTGAGTTACTTTACGTAACTGATCTTCTGGTAACCGTTGGTATCCCACAAGCTCCTGAAGAAGATCCTTACTTGGACTGATGCTGCTATGCACTGTTATTTTTTCCTGAAACAAAATGTATGAAGCATGTAAGATCTTTAAGTAATTACAAAATATTCTGAGAAAATCATAAATTTAACATACAATTCTATATTTAAGAGATGAGAAATTATGTACATTATTTACATTTGACGGATATTTGTCTTCATCTTGTTTGTTGTTAACACAACATTTCGGCTGATATACCCTCCAGCCTTCATCAGGTGTCTTGGGGAAATTTCGAACCTGGGTTCTCATTCCTAAGGTAGTTTTCGATATTATTATTATTCAGGTCACTGCCTGGAATCGAACTTGGAATCTTGGGGTTAGTAGCCCGCGCTCTTAACCACTACACCATATGCCCGTGGGCATATAATAATAATAACATCAAAAAATACCTTAGGAATGAGAACCTAGGTTTGAAATTTCCCCAAGACACCTGATGAAGGCTGGAGGGTATATCAGCCGAAACATTGTGTTAACAACAAACAAGATGAGGACAAATATCCATCAAATGTAAATTAATGTATATAAACTTAACATTTTGGTGATTGCAATTTTCAGATAATTCGTTTGATTTCAAAAACAAGTTTTAATACTAGTTGCAACAATTCCTGTTACAGACAAACAGGTTCTTTAGCTGTATTTGTTTTCACTTAATCTGTTTACATATTTTCTGTTGAAAACTTATCTAGATTGTAAAAAAAATAAATTTATATTCTTAAAAGGACTTGATTCAATATTTTAAAGAAAAAAAAAAAAAGAAAAATTTCACACTGATGTGATAATTGGAATCAATTGTCTGACACGACCCTACAATTAGCACTATTAATTCCAGAGAAAGAGGTTTCTATCATCTAAAATGGATGAAGTTCTTACAGGATATAACCACAATATTTCATCAGCTTTTATTTCATTATTTAGTTCAGTGGTTCTCAACCCTTTTTTGCCTATGGACCCCTTTGATTCCTATTTTACTCTACTGGATCTGCATACCCATTCAATGTTTAACAAAATCCTATGATATTTATATAATTAAATATTATTAGGAATTGTATAAAAAATTGTGAAAGTATTTTTGTGTATTGTAGAAAATAAGCCAATTTATTGCACTTAAATTTTAACAGCAAAATTTTATAAGAACCACTGATTTAGTCAGAGGAAAGGGACATGACACTCATGACTTTTGTAGGATCTCCTAGATTGGTGAAAATTGATGCAGTTGAAAGATCATCTTAAAT
Source organism: Octopus bimaculoides (assembly GCF_046866305.1). Lineage (NCBI taxonomy): Eukaryota > Metazoa > Mollusca > Cephalopoda > Octopoda > Octopodidae > Octopus > Octopus bimaculoides. The sequence continues at coordinate 175,302,433 of NC_142928.1, read as the reverse complement.
TTCAGTAAATTGGTATTTAAATCAAAAATATTAACAGCAATAGAATCCAAGAGACTGAAGTTTTGGAGAAAATGTTAAATGTGAGGCTTTTGTTGAGGATGACAAGAAGTAGTAATGCAATACATCAGGTGGACTTAGTAAATCTTAGTGGATCAACCTGATCCATTTTGGGATGCAGCCGAGAATGTTTGTATGAAGCAGTAACAGTGCTTCAATTACAGTTAGAAGAAGAACACAGAGTTACATTTAAAATAATTTTACCAGAGGCTATTTGCATGTTTTTCTGGTTCTCAACTAATTCAGCAAACTATAGCTCTCAAACAAAGCCATCTCAGATTAACTTAGTATGCGCTGAATTTTATAGAGCTAACCTAAAGAATATTTTTAGTTAGATTTTCAATAAAAGCTCAAAAGTTAGCCCAAAATAAAATAGTACTTACCCTATGAGTTACTTTGTCAACTTCATGATACAAGAAATTGTAATTTATATCAAAATGTTGATCTTTAAACATTCCTTTGCGTACCATACGGTTAGGCATTTTCCCTTTTACATCCATCATAAATTTCAGCATTTCATTATTTGATTGTCCAGGAAATAAAATTTTTCCCGTATACAGTTCAAAGATAGTGCAACCAACAGACCACATGTCTATAGCATGTTCATAGCCCATGCCAATAACTGAAAAATCAGAAACACATTTATAAAATTTTTTTAAATATACACACACACACTTACATATATCAGAAACACATAAATAAATAAATAATATATATTTTCATTATCATTAAATGTCTGTTTTCCATGCTGGCATGGGTTGGACAGGTTTGTATGGTTGGATGCCCTTCCTAATGCCAACCACTTTACATAGGTGCTTTTTATGTGGCATCAACATGGTGCCAGCAAAAGTGCTTTTTACATGGCACTGGCATGAATGCCTTTGAAGTGGTGCTGGCCTGAGTGCTTTTTATGCGGTGCCAGCATGAGTTGGTGTTAGGAAGGGCATCCAGCTGTAGAAACATTGCCAGATTGGATTGGAGCCTGGTGCAGCCTTCTGGCTTGCCAGACATCAGTCAAACCATCCAACCCATGCCAGCATGGAAAACGAACGTTAAATGACAATGATGATGATAATATATATATATGCACAAACACAATGACAAACCAAGATATACTGAATTGAAGTTATCTTGTGCAGAATATCTACTGAAGCAAGCAGAGTTATTTTTGGACTGTGTATGAAGTTGAGGCCTTGGTATATGTTTGTTACTTTTCATGTTCTTTATCATACTGCAATTATAATTACTGTTACAAGGCTTATGCATTTTGCTGGGTGAGAGTTGAGTCAATCAAACAGACACCAGTACTTGACTGGTGCTTTAATTTATCAAACTTTGCAACAATGAAAAAACATTCCCTGCTGGATTTGAACTCAGAATATAACTAAATTCCACAAAGCATTTTGTTCATTGCTCTACTGAATCTGTCATTCAAAATGTCTCACATTAGTACAAAGGCAATTTTTATAGAGTGAGGTTGAACATGCTTGGTGGGTATTTTAGTGAACCTGGATGAATTGGAAACAAAATTTTTGTCAGAATGTAGAAGAAAAAAAACTAGGTGCTATAATTGCAAATATGCTGCTTTATATTAATGATAATATACATTTTCACAAGCATACACTCTTTAAGAAAACAGTAACTGCACACTATAAAAGTTTCTTAATCATCCTCATTATCATCATATTTTAAGCTTTCCTATTATTGATATGAAAATGGGTATTAGATAAGTCAAAATTATCGCATTTTATATATTATTTATTTATTTCATAATAATTATTTCATAACTGCTTGTAATAGTTGAGAATTTGTAAGGACTTCAATATATTTTCTGACAGAAAAACCTAACACTATAATCAAGTTTATGTGTACACACAACACTTTTACATTGTGTTGAATAAGTTTCTCAACAGATTTGTTTTGCATGGAAGACTACAAAAGAACAACCTGACCCATATAAAAGTGGTACTTGTTTGCAATCGTCATGTGATGTCAAGACAAGGGTACATACAAACACACACGATAAGCTTCTTCCAGTTTCCATCTACCAAATCCAACCACAATCACAAGACTTTGTTCAACCTGAAGCTATAGTAGAAGACACTTGCTCAAGATGCCACATAGCAGGACAGAACCTAAGACCAAATGGTAGGAGGCAAACTTCTTAACTGCAAGGCTACACCTGTGCCTGCTTTACATCTGATTACAACATCTTCACTATCAAGAGATTACAAAGTAAAGAAACAGAAATGGGTTGATGAACAGGCAGTTTCCCATTTTCACTCGGAACACTCTCGGTTGCCATAGTTAGTCAACTGTTTAATCATAAATAAATGGAAAATGAAGAAATAAAACAATCCAATATCAATTACTCATTTTAATACATACCAATTTCAGGAGCTCTGTAAAATCGACTAACTAAATAAGGTGTAATATCATTTTCTGATACATGGGAAGCTGAACCAAAATCACATAACTTTAAAACTAATTTAGTTTCATTCACCTAGAAAAAAAAAAAGATTAATGCATTAACAAAATTATACATCATTATCATTATTGTTGAAATGTTTCTTTTTTTCATATAAATGTGAGTGGGATCAAAAAAAAAAAAAAGAGGTAAAAACTCCATTCGGTCATGAATGACCATAGGATTGCACATAGAAAGTTCTCCTCCAAGCACAAGTCCAGGCAAGGTTGTTTATGGAAGACCAGCAGTTGCCCATGCATACCAGCCTCCTCTCTCCATGCCACTGTTATCCAAGGGGAAAGGCAAAGGCTGATACAGCTTAGCACCAGTGACACTGCAAGGACTGCTATAAAGCTTATTTCCAACAAGTTTAATCTTTTAATGTGACTTCAATGAAGATAGTAGATCCAGTATGATGAATACAAGTGAAACACCAAATACAAATATTCAGAAGAGCTACATGGCCATATTTATTTAGTAGGACATGATTTAATGTGGATACAGGATAATTATTGGTATTACTGTAATTCATTGTACTTTCCTTTTATTCATTTATCATCTAGGGTTCTGATATATTGATCTGAACAAAATTTAATAATATATACTGTATATACCAGCATATAAAACGATTACGTGTACAAGATGATCCCCAGGAATTCCAATTTAAAAAGTAGGTTTTGAGCTATACTTGTTTTTTAGACTACACCAAGTTTTCATGGAAAATAGCTTGAGTGCTGAAAGGTACAAGCTTCATAGATAAAGGGGTTGGGTGAGCTGTAACTGCCCCAGTGGCCCCTGAAGCCTCTGCTTTTCTTGTGCTTCAATAGCATCTTAACTATGTTTCAATCAGTAAACTTTGTATACAACAATTTTGCTGTCTTGGTTACTTAAAATTTATCCAGTTCTTCTCAAAAAGTGGCCAGATATTGTATATTACCTACTATAATACACATCAAATGTACCTGACTGGTGTAAACACTACTGTAGTGACGTCACTTAGGTGTCAATTTTACACAGGGTATATAAGACGACCCCTAGTTTTGGGGTGATTTTTTTTAAAGTTTAAATTCTTTTCTGTATGCCAGTATATAAAGTAATTTGTTTTAATTTTTGCTTTTTTGGAGGAGTTTTTTTCCCTGAGAAAATTATTCTACTTCTGTTCTAAGAAATGTATAATTACACATGACTATAGTGTATAACTACACTCTCGGAGTGATTGGCATTAGGAAGGGCATCCAGCTGTAGAAACTCTGCCAGATCAGATTGGAGCCTGGTGCAACCATCTGGTTCACCAGTCCTCAGTCAAATCGTCCAACCCATGCTAGCATGGAAAGCGAACATTAAATGATGATGATGACTGTTGTAAAGATAAAACAAAAGATACATAAATTATACTCACAAGAATGTTATCTGGTTTGATGTCAGCATGTAATATGCTGCACCTCTTGAGAAGCTTGAGAGCTAGAAATAGTTGTTGGGAATATGACCTGACAGCTTTAATATGTAAACCAATGTCTTTGCCGTATTTCTTCAATACTTCTCTTAAATTCATGCTAAGTAAAATAAGATGGTTGATAAAAAAAATCTATTAAAATACATATTGAATGGGATATAACAAATTTATATAAAATAAGTTATATGAGAAAAAAAAGTTATTAATAAGAAAATATACAATAAATGTGGATGGAAAATTGAAAATTACAACAATTGTGGTTGCATAAACTATATCAGCAAACCTATCCATACAGAATGTGTAAAGAATTCATCAACTAATAGAAAAACTTCACATGGCATATTTCTTTCTTTTCTTGTAATAATAGCTTACAATTTAAATGAGTTTTAGTTGAACAATTCAACCCCAGGACTTAATTTTTAAGCCTAGTACTTATTCTATCAGTCTCTTTTGCCAAACCTCTAAGTTATGGGGACATAAATACACCAACACCAGTTGTTAGGTGGTGATGGAGAGACAAACACAGACAAAAAGACACACACATAGATATACATACGACAGGCTTCTTTCAGTTTCTGCCTACTAAATCCACTCACAAGGATTTTATCAGCCCAAGACTATAGTAAAAGACACTTGCCCAAGGTGCCACACAGTGGATCTGAACCCAAAACTATGTAGTTGGGAAGCAAGCTTCTTACCACACTGCCATGGACATTTTAATGACATAATATTAACCATAGTTCACCTGCCACAGCTAATATAGACATTTCTGCTGATGGAAAAATGATACTTTTTTTTAGATAAAATTCATTACTTTAGACCACCAGCCAATCTCTCTCCAACTACTCTTATTAAACCAAAAAACTTTCACTGTCATTAAAAACAAATATTTCCATCCTGATACACAATGGATGTGACTGTAACACAACAGTTTACTATATACCTTAATATTACATCATCTAACTTGTAATTATTATTAGTTTACTCCAGGCAGTTTGTCCCAAGTCATTTTTGTCTATCAAGTTTATTTTCCATGGTCATTGCCAGTGCCACTGGACTGACTCCTGTGCAGGTGGCACGTAGAAAACACCTTTTTGAGCATGGCTGTTGCCAGTACCGTGTGACTGGCCCTCGTGCCGGTGTCATGTAAAAGCACCCACTACACTCTTGGAGTGGTTGGCGTTAGGAAGGGCATCCAGCTGTAGAAACACTGCCAGATCAGATTGGAGCCTGGTGCAGCCTTCTGGCTTGCCAGTCCTCAATCAAATCGTCCAACCTATGCCAGCATGGAAAGCGGATGTTAAACGATGATGATGATGATGAATTCCTGTCAGTTTTTCATTCATCATCACTAATTTGCTTATTGTGCATATATATAGCATTTATCAATACTGTAGCTGTCCTAACTTAAGAGTTTTCTCATAAATTAACACAAAGCATTCGATGGAACATATTCCTCTTCCAACTCATTCTTCAACAACCATTCACTGTATAATTTCACACAGTTACACATCTCATATAATATAAGAGATTTGAAAACTGGAGTTACTACTTACTTCAAAGACTCAAATACCATACACAAATGGTTCTTATGGAAGAAATGCCGATGCAAACGCAAACAGTGAAACTTATCATCAGGATCAGCATCATTCAATTTACGAAGGAACTCAAGTTCTTTCAAACCTGTTTTATGCCTGGAAACAATGAATTATCAAATTAAAGATGGCTGTAGAGCATTAAAATAACAATTTACATACGAACAAATCAAATATATCATTAACAACCCCATTAAAAAAATTTTTTTCTTTACTTTCCACATAAATGCTTTCTAGACATACAACACATCTCTCAACTCTCTTTGCATCATCTGAAATTTAGTTATTTCTTATTTTGACTGAGATTGCAGTCATAAAATTGAAATTGTACAATCAATTTGACAGAGTAATCTGAATGCTAAATTCAGATTACTGTCAAATGAAATTCTTGGCTATTCATATTGTTTTGAATTAATTATGCATTATTTTGTAGCTTTGAGATTTCAGTAATGTGACTGTTTGGTTTTAGAATGATATTATAGGTAGATGTGAGAGGTTGGAGCTGGTCAATTTGAACATGAAACAGATAATATTTGAGCCACATATGGCAAACTTAAATGCTAAAGGGTTAAGCCAAAGACAAATATTGTACCAAGCATACTTAATTCAGTTTGCAAGTACCTAAAATGTAACACTGAACAACAAGTATATTTTTTCTTCAAAATTTTGAACATAAAATTAATTCGAAATTTCATTAAGATCAGAAATGTTGACTCACATTTAATATAGTGTATCATTTATTTTTATTGCATACCTACAGCAACACAAGACTGTTTATCTTTCAATACACTTCTCATCTTTGTCTAGAATTCAAATTTATATTTACATATTCAAATGATTAAACCCCTTACAAGAGTTTACTACATTCCTAAATATTCAATTTTCATCAGTTACATAACATCTTCATGTAGTTACATACTGAAAAAACAGCTACTTTGACAAGATACAAAAAGAATAAGAGTTGTTATTTGAAATTATATAAAAAACAAATCTGAATCTCAATTATCAAAGAATTTTATGAATCATCTCCTTTAGACTTGTTCCATATACATTACATATAGAAAAATAGAGATATATAACATAATTATACTATTGCTATGATTATTTTTATTTCAGTCCAGAGAGTTAATTTTCTTCTTGTTCTAAGAGTTTTACATGTTTAAGTAGCTTTTAAATAGAAATACAAAAGAATCAATCACTTTTAAATTATTATGATCCATCACTCTGTTTAGCATCACTTCCTGGCTGGTAGAATGCACTCTGTTGAAAGTATTTAGACCAGGTCTTCTGTGAGAGAAGAACTCAATATCTTATGGGCTACTTCCTACTACAGTAAACCATAAGCTGTGATGTCTCTTCCCTTAACCTCACCAGCTTCAGATATACTACAAAACATCACGGACACCGATATAAAAAAAAGAAAATTTCTGGAAGAGACCTGTCCTATGATGTTTTCAGTTAAAAAAGAATGTTTACTATCTTTTACTCATTTACTCTTTTACTTGTTTCAGTCATTTGACTGTGGCCATGCTGGAGCGCCACCTTTAGTCGATCAAATTGAACCCAGGACTTATTCTTTGTAAGCCTAGTACTTATTCTTTCGGTCTCTTTTGCCAAACTGCTAAGTTACGGGGATGTAAACACACCAGCATCGGTTGTCAAGCAATGTTGGGGGGACAAACACAGACACACAAACATATACGCACATACACACACACACACACACACACACATTATATATATATATATATATATATATATATATATATATATACACATATATACAACGGGCTTCTTTCAGTTTCCGTCTACCAAATCCACTCACAAGGCTTTGGTTGGCCCGAGGCTATAATAGAAGACACTTGCCCAAGGTGCCACACAGTGGGACTGAACCCGGAACCATGTGGTTAGTAAGCAAGCTACTTACCACACTGCCACTCCTACGCTTATGTAAAACTTAAAAAAAAAAAAAATTAAATATAGGAAACTCTTAAAACTGAAACTTACAAAAATAATCACAATATAAAATCTACCATGCATATCATCTCTTTTTCTGTATGTAAGACATGAAGCAAGTTTAAAGGAGATAATTCAAGTTCTTTATCCACTTAATAAAATTTTAATGAGCTTAAATAATCCTTTCTATTATAGGCACAAGGTCTGAAATTTGTAAGGAGTGGGTAGTTGATTAAATCGACCCCCAGTGCTCAATTGGTACTTATTTTATCAACCCCAAAAGAATGAAAGGCAAAGTTGATCTCGGAATGTTAAGATAGACAAAATGCCTCTAAGCATTTTGCCCAGCATGCTAATGATTCTGCCAGTTCATCTAATGAGCTTAAACAACAAAATATGATTTTTATATGACAATTTAAAATATTGAAAACATTGCATTAAATCCTTTCTCAGGTTGAAGAAAGTGCAATCTAAACAGTTATAAAAAAAGAAAGAGGTAATGTAGAAAAATTCACGTAAAAGTTTTTTTTTTATAATAAATTTTATATAGATCAAAATTAAAATAATTATTAAATACAAACATGAAACTTACATCATTTCATTATTTCTTATAATTTTAACAGCAACATCTAAATTTCCTCGTGCTGCATCTCGGGCTCTCACTACGTTACTGAACACTCCCTGGCCTGTATAGCCATACACAGTGTAGCGTTTATCAAGCACTTCTCCAATCCGTACCCCTAGTTAAAAAAAAAAAAAGCAACAATAATAACAATAATTTCTGAGATAAGTGAATGGCTGCACTTATGGGGAAGGGCATGGCAAATTTAATATTGACACCTATACTTTATTTTATCAACTATGGAAGGATAAAAGGCAAGTCAACCTCAATGGAATTTGAATTTAGAATATGAAGGGACATAGCTAAATGCCATGAGAGATTTGATGCTCAACTGATATTGTCATTACTCTTGATAGTGCATAGGTAGCAATGGAATATCATTTAGAACAACAAGGACACAAAACTGGACTACTGACTATTTAGGTTTTACTACAGAGATTATGGTGTTATCCTAAGCTTTGCATGCTCAAGTTTCCCTAATTTTAGAAAGAAAAGAAAGGATGGGAATCCACTCTTTCTTCATAGCTGAGTGATTATTAGTAGGAGGGACGTTCAATCATAAAAACAATTGTTTTGAAAAAGAAATAATCCTACACTAAGCAAGCATGAAAAAAAACAAATGGATATTTAAAAACAGGTTAAATTTCTAACAAAATCATCATCATCACCACCACCATTACCATCATTATTATCATTGCCAACACCATCATCATTTCACAGCCATTTACCAAAATGGCATGGGTTGGATGGTTTGACAGGGTCCAACGAGCCGCTGCATCAGGCCCTAATGTCAACTTTGGCATACTTTCTACGGCTCGATGCTCTTCCTAACACCAACCACGTTACTGAGTGCTTTTTTCCATGACACCAGCATAAGTGATGTTACTAAGTAACTTGTAAGACATAGTAAAGAAAGAAAAAAGAAAAAAGACACCACATCTAAGTGGGAGTATTTGAGAGAGATGGAAATGACTTTTAAGCAAGGTGTTCAAGGCTAAACTATGATAAAGAGATAAGCACAGATGTCTTACTGTAAAGGAGATACATGGCTTCCCAGCATTATGTGAGAGTGAAAGGGAACTAAAGATGATGGTAACGGGAGGCCAGAGTGTAACTCACAAGGTACAAGGTAAGTATAAGGGAAAGTATAAATTGTGGATCAGGAGGGAAAGATAAAGGATAAGTAATTTCATGAGAAAGTGGGAAGAGAGTGACAGAGGGGTAGAAATTGGACTAAACATGGATGTAGAGAGTGATGAAAGAGGGTGAAGGTGTGGTTGATTGTAAATATCAGTTTAGAGAGGGAGGTGAGAAAGATAGAAGTGGGTCGGGAAGGAGAAATTGTGACAAGCACAGTTGTGGGGAGCAGCAATCTGACAATGAAGTTGGTGGGAGGATGATGAACTGTGGCAGAGATGGGGACCAGAAATAGATGACTGTGGCCATAGTAAGTAGGATGACAAAGGTGGAGGGGGTATTGTTAGTGAGCTATGAAAGCAGGTTCAGAAATAATTAAATACAAAAAATTAACAAAAACATGACTAATTACATTGAGTTATGTAAATTCTTATCATAGATTTAACATTTGATTCTCATGATTTTGGAGGTATTAACTTACAAAATGTAAAAGTATAGGAAATGACCTTAACTAAGCCTAAACTAAATGTATGACCGTATCTATTTTTGAGATGAACTTTGCTTTCTTCTGGGTGTGGGGACCAAATAATTACGTCAATACAATATACTGCATCTCTCTTGTTCAAGTGATGTTAATTAACAACCTATTTTGGAAAGACACTAATTAAAGAATATAATGTCAACTTACTGTAGTATCCTTCAGCATCATCCCAGTTATCTGTCAAACTGGGGTTTTCATGAACAGCACCAGTATAGTTTGCCACACAAACATCCTGAAATACAAAACAGGTCCCAACAGATTAATATACTGTTAGTCTTGAATTTGTAATTAAATCTCGAAGTGGTTGGCGTTAGGAAGGGCATCCAGCTGTAGAAACTGCCAAATCAGATTGGAGCCTGGTGTTGCCATCCGGTTTCACCAGTCCTCAGTCAAATCGTCCAACCCATGCTAGCATGGAAAGCGGACGTTAAACGATGATGATGATGATGATGATGATGATGAAATCAATCATTTATTTAATACTGTTTATGCTCATTTTAAAAATAAATGGGCAAGCCAAAACAATAAACATTTTCAAAAGTAATACAACTGCTGTGGGGTTCAGATGCTGGTCTACTAACTCACAAGAGTTGAAACCTGAAAGTTGACAACACTTCTTGTTACAGTCAGCCTGACTTATAACAAAATCTATTTTACTTGAGTGTGTTCCGCCTCATAGTTGGGTATGAACATTGTGTCCTGTCAATGAGCAGGACCCATATCTTTGTTAGTCTGCTTCATCATCATCATCATCATCATCATCGTTTAACGTCCGCTTTCCATGCTAGCATGGGTTGGACGATTTGACTGAGGACTGGTGAAACCAGATGGCTACATCAGGCTCCAATCTGATTTGGCAGAGTTTCTACAGCTGGATGCTCTTCCTAACGCCAACCACTTCGAGAGTGTAGTGGGTGCTTTTACGTGCCACTTGCACGAAGGCCAGTCAGGTGATACTGGCAACGGCCATCCTCAAAATGGTGTATTTTACATGCCACCTGCACAGGAGCCAGTCCAGCGGCACTGGCATGATCTCGCTCGAATGTCTTTACACGTGCCACTGGCACAAGTGCCAGGAAGGCGACGCTGGGCACAGGTGCCATCACGATTTCGCTTTCGCTTGCCCCAACAGGTCTTCACAAGCCGAGTTTCGTGTCCAATGAAGGAGACGATGTTAACAGACCCATTTCACAGTTGAGTGGTTACAAGACTTACTATAGAATCGTAAAAACTACCACCACACATCCAACTTCATAAAGATACTTATACCATTGCTACCATGCATACAGCTGCATGAAAATACTCATAATTAAAAACGCATATATAAGCACATAGATATGTTTATGAACAGAATACATGAATTATTCTTACATGGTATTCATCTAGAGTTTCATTTTCTGCAAACATGTCAATTCCTGACCTCACCGGCACAGCCTTCTTGTTAGATAATGATTCATTGAGTGAAGGTTGTAACAAGGGCTCAGAATCTTTAGGAGAAACAAAGGAAAACAATCAAATATACCATTATATATTAACAAACAGTGTTGGAGAACTGAAGATTAGAAAAAAAAGTTAGCATTTAAAGAAAAGGCAAGCTAATATTTAGAATAATATAATACATAAATGCATTTATTTGATATTAAATGAGAGGAAGAAAGCAACAGTTTCAAGCCATTTAAATATTATGATTTTCTACCAAACTTGGTATCATTAATATTCAAGGTCCTTGTAGTAGTTATTGGTATCTACTCTTTGGAATACAAAAAGTAAAAAAAGCATACAAACTAAAACCTGAATTATATATAAAATGTGGTGCAATGGATCCTTTATTTGTATGACTTTCAAAGTCGCAAAATGTTTTTTGCTATTGTTAAAACATTATCTTTTACTTGTATCAGTCATCCAACAGCGGCCATGCTGGGGCACCGCCTTGAAGGGATTTAGCCAAACAGACAGGGACATAAACACACCAACACCAGTTGTCAAGCAGTGGGGAGGAGGACAAACACAGACACACAAACACATGACAGGCTTCTTTCAGTTTCTGTCTACCAAATCCACTCACAAGGCATTGGTCAGCCCATGGCTATAGCAGAAGAGACTTGCCCAAGATGCCATGCAGTGGGACTGAACTGAAAATTTAAAGCAAGAATGAACAATAACAATTGAGAAGTGTGGAAGTAGGTAAAGTGTAGTGTAGTTTGAAGGTAATGGAAGGAACAACACTGTCAGAACTTATCACCTTGTTTAGTTAAATTGACCAAAGGTGTTTTCATACATGCTGATTGTGTGCATATGTGGTGTTGTAGGTAAGATAAAATGGTGAATTCAGGAAGGGTTTTGTTACATGTTGCTTGCTGGTAATTAATCTAAATGACTTTATTTTTTCATTAATGTATTTTCCAATCTTAAATTTGACACAAGCTTCAAGAGATTAATGTTAATTTAGCTAATTGATTTTTTTTTTTTCTAATTTGACTGTATATTTGCTGATGATAATTATATAGCTAACAATGTTTCACTGATACCTTTATATATCATTAACCATAAAGTCTTTACTTTAGAATAGAGTGAATTTTAATGATTTTGGATATTTACTTGTAATAGCATGAGATATTGTGTTTATGTTAATAACATTTATGAAAGTTTAATTTATTTTAATGTATCACAATATAATTTGCTTTTCTGTTAAGATACAGAATTTTAAAAACATTATTCAATAATAAATTTACAGAAGGAAATTTTAAATAGGAAATTGCAGCTCTGTAGAGTTTAGTCCATCAGTATTATTCTGTGAACGTTACTAATAGACAAAAAAAGAATTTATGATGCTTAATTGTTAGTTAGTTCTCCAACAGCTAAGTTTATGTAAGTTAATTTTATATAAATATTGTTTAAAAGAATTGGGATAGATATTAGTAAAAAAGTAAATTAGAGACTTAAAATTATTATATGCTATGCAAGGTATATAACTTATATTTACCACCAAATGACCAATCAACCCATATTCTTCAAACATGCATTTGGCAAGCATGCAAACAGTCACATATCCGTAATAGGTTTCAGGAGAGCTTTGATCAATAATAATTACACAAAGCAAAGTACATGTGCACATATGAAATGGAAACACCCTGTAACTCTTAATTTGGTGATGGATTTGTCTAAACATAATACATGAAAGTTAACCTCGTCCAGTCTATTAACATTGGCTCAAAATTGTAAATATAAGTGGAATCAATGCTTCAAAGAGAATCAAATCTGTACTAAAGAATAGGCTTACCAAGAACTTCTCATTGCTTTGCAATACTCACAGCAACAGGTATATATGTCATATTGTACACAAAGATCCACCAATTATATTTTGAATAATAAGCTATAGTTGTTTGTAACACTTTTATGAGTGAAAACTAGATATTTCAAATAATTTCACAAGACACTCTCAGATTAAATGTACAACGACTACAAATCTCAATAAATTCAGCATTATCATAGCTTATCATACAGTATCTCTTCCATATACAGGAGAAAAAGATTTATTTTATTTTTAAAGTATAACCTTTCAAGATCTATTACTTCCAAAATCCTTCTTGGTTTATCGCCATTGCAAACAACTGTCATCATTGCATGGCACTTTTACAACCATTTATATCCTTACCAGCATAGTTGTGTCATCTTCAGACATCCACTAATGCTTTATTTAACCCTTTAGCATTTAAACCGGTCATGTCTGGTCCAGATATTCCACCTGTTTTATGTTCAAACCAGCTAGATCTGGCTTCTCACACGTACCCTATAATGTCATTCTAAAAGTAAACAATTACATCTTCAGAATCTCAAAGCTACAAGATAATGTATGATTAATTCAAAGCAATAAGAGTTAATAATTATTACATTTGACAGAATAATTTGAACACTAAAGGGTTAAATTCTCAAACCAATTGAAAAAAAATCTACATTGGCATATTACAGGAAAATTTGATGGAAAGAGATCAAGAATAAATATTGTACAATTTACTGTCAGATATTTTTGAAGTTCTAAATATATCCTTATCAGTTCTAAAGTAGCCTTATACAAGGGGGTACTAAGAAGTTCTTGGCTTTAAGGGTATTCGAAAAGGACAGATCTGTTACCTTTACAGGGGAGGCAGGACAACTATTTAGGAGAAGAGATGCAAAAAATCATGATGGTATACAATATATCTTTTGCTTTTTGCAGATTTAACACATGATGGCAGCACCTACAGTGGATTTTTGGTAAAATTGAAGCACAGGCATTCATGAAGTTCTTGTTTTTACAAGGCAAAACAACAACAGAAATCCATGGCAAGATGAAGGAAGTCTTAAAGGATGGCTGCCCATCTTACTCTACAGTGAAAATCTGGGTGTCAATGTTTCGGACTGGTCATTTCGAGGTCACAGATGAATCCTGGTCAGGATGGCCAACTTCTGCGACCAGAGAAGACAAAGCTGACGCTGTGCACATCATGATTGTCAAGGATCTCTAGATTACAGCTAAAGTCATAGCTGAGACTCTCTTTACTCTTTTACTTGTTTCAGTCATTTTACTGCGGCTATGCTGGAGCAACGCCTTTAGTCGAGCAAATCGACTCCAGGACTTATTCTTTGTAAGCCTAGTACTTATTCCATCGGTCTCTTTTTGCCGAACCGCTAAGTTACGGGGACGTAAACACACCAGCATCGGTTGTCAAGCGATGTTGGGGGGACAAACACAGACACACACACATATATATATATATATATATATATATATATATATATATATATATACAACAGGCTTCTTTCAGTTTCCGTCTACCAAATCCACTCACAAGGCTTTGGTCGGCCCAAGGCTATAGTAGAAGACACTTGCCCAAGGTGCCACGCAGTGGGACTGAACCCGGAACCATGTGGTTGGTAAGCAAGCTACTTACCACACAGCCATTCCTGGAGATTTCCCATGAAAGAGTTGGCCACATCATCCACAACATTCTGGACAAAGCTTTCTGCAAAATGGGTACCGAAATGCCTGAATGCAAATCAGAAGTGCATCAGAGTGACAACATCGTAGACAACTTTCGACCAGTTTGCAGCAGAAGAGGCTCATTTTATTGCTCATTTTAGTCACCATGAATGGAACTTGGCTTCATCATTATTTTCCCTAGACCAAGCACCAATCAATGGAGTGGTGCCACAGTGGTTCAACGCATCCCAAGAAGTTTCAGACCCAGAAGTCAGCTGGAAAAATTCTGGCTTCAGTGTTTTGGGACAAAGATGGAATGCTCCTCATAAAATACCTGCTGAAGGGCCGCACCATCAATGCAGAATACTACATGTCTCTTGAACGAACTGTGTGAAGCTTTGAAGCAGAAATACCATGGAAAGCTGAGCCATGGTGTTTTGTTTTTGCAGAACAATGCACCAGCATACACAGTGCATGAAACTCTACGGAGGATATACAACTTTGGCTTACTCTCCTGACTCCACCCCGCTCCAACTATCACTTCTTTCCACAACTGAAGAAACATTTCAAGGGAACAAAATTTCACCCTGATTCAGAAGTGATAACCACTACAGAGTCCTGGTTGGAGTTCTTTTACAGGGCTTAGAAAAACTAGACGACTGCTGCAATAAATGTGTGAATCTGAGAGGGGAATATGTTGAATAAAAATCATAATTAACTGATCCTCTTGTATTTTCTTTTACCCAAAACCAGGAACTTTTCAGCACCCCCTCATAGATGAATTTACTGAGAAGAAAAATCTGATCTGAGCCAACCTTCCATGATGAGATTTAAAAAAAAATTTAGCAGAAAAACTCACAAATATTTGATCTACCAAGAGAACAATACAAATTTAGCAAATACAGAACCAACTTACTAGGAATTACACAAGTCATCCCAGCGCCTCAATACACATAATGTGCAGTCTGATCGGAAATGGAATACACGAGAGACAATGAGCTGCTGAAAAAGGCATGGAAAATTATGAGTGAAAACTAAAGTAATTAGAATTGTGAATGCCTTATTTGTCTGATGAATCTTTAAGGAGATCAGAAACAGGAAGAAGGAGATCAGAAACAGGAAGAAGGACATAAGACAAACGCGATAAAATGATTAACGATAATCCTTAGTAAAAGTTGATACTACTGCGAAAGAAGCCATTTAATTAATGCTCTGGAGAGCACATTTGTTATATTTATATTAGCCATAACATATAACAAGACAAGTTGATAGCATATGACAAAAAGAATGATTTATTATGTTCTACTATTAAAAGAAACAAATAGACACACTTAGCCAGTTAGTTAATCCTTTTACATAATTCATTAAGATCTGATTAACCCTTTAGCACTTAAACCAGTCACATCCAGCCAAAATATTCTGTTTTACGTTGAAGCTGGTCAAATCCAGCCTCTCACACCTACCCTACAATGTTAATCTAAAAACAAAAATAATTACATCATCAAAATCTTGAAGCTACAAGATTAATTTTTAAAAATGTGAATAAATAGATATCACTGTCAACAAAGTAATCTGAATGCTGAAGGGTTAAATAAGAAATAAATCAAGAGACATAAATTAAGCAGAAATAATTTTAAACTAACTTACAATGAAACTTACTGAAGACTGTCTTCCCTAACAGTATCAAGCATCCAATGAATGTAGACTAGCTATTCTAATATAAATTTATTGAAGCTTTAAATACTCTAACATATATCTGCCAGTTTCCTACACTCTGATACTTCTCTTCCACACTATCTCTTATTCAATCGACTGCCAGAACTAAAATCATTTTCATTGTTAACAACCTTCACCAATACACATCTCTACTTATCAACGGATCTCTTTCTCTCTCTCAGACCAATCACTCAGCTCCATACTTGCATACTTAATGCATTGATTTTGTTTCTCAGTCAATACAGACAGATGTCAGTGACATACGCTTCCTATATCAGTGAGGACTTTCACAATATCTGCATTACTGGAATTTAATGATTAAGTAACATTTTATAATAATACACTGTAGTGTTTTTTCTTTTGCATTAAATTTCAGTTTGAGGACTGCAGCCATGCTGGGGCACCACCGTTTACACAAATACATTTATGCAAATGTTGGCTGTATCAAAGAAACATATCCCACTTGAACTTTCTTTCATTCATTATGAAAAGAAAATATTTACCATTATCTAAACTTTCCAATGTTTCTAGCTTTTGTTTAATTATGTTCTCGAAATCATCCAAATCTACATCCATCGGAACATCATTAGAGTTCTTGAGTTTGGAATCTTCTGACTCATCATCACTGCTTTCTGTAGATGATGACGACGACGATGATGATGAGGCTGATGATGATGATGTTGAAGAACTATTATCAGAATCATCATCTACATCTATAGCATTGTCATCTTCATATATTTCTTTATTTTCTATTTCTTCTTCATTCTCTTTTTCGTCAGTTACCTCAGGTGTCTCTTCAAAAGGCTCTGCCTCATCAGCATTTTCATTTTTCTCAGTCTCCTCTACAGAAGCTGATGTTTCAGTATTTTCTTTGTTGGTTTTGAAAGACTAGGGAAAAAAAAAACCAAAATTATGGTTGCAATCAATAAAAATATTAACTGAAGTGTTCATGTGCAAACATAAAGATATGTGTTTACAATAATAAAGAATGGATGTTGTTTGGTCATTGTAACACCACTAAACCCTCTCATTAAGATGCAGTGTATCAGGTGCAATCGCATTTTCTCCGTTTTTTATGTATAACAGTTCAATGTCTGTCTATCACTCTCTGTCACTTTCTGTGTGTGAGTATGTGTGTCTGTTTGCTTTCTGTGCTAAACAGTCTATCACTAAAAAAGCCATTGTCAAAGCAGATTTATGCCCAAACAGCTAAGCCAAATACCTAGAACCCAAACAGCTGCAGCCAATTAATCCTATTCTGAGAGGTAATAGTATTCATTCAGTTCCATTTTCCCATGCAGATACAGGTTGAGTGGGGACTTAGCTAAAGCAAGATCTTAGAGCAGGATGCACTTTCTAACACCAACACTTACCTGTTTTTCAACTAAAAGATATTTTTATTCCATGCACCTTTGAAAGTGCAGAGCAACAAGCTATAATGTAAACAATGAATGCAAACTTTTTTGCAAAAGCAGTGAGAAGCAAAACTGTGGAATACCAACATTCCTGCACATTTGCACATACATATGCAATGAACTTCCATAGTTTCTGTCTATCAAATTTACTCACAAGGTACTGGTCAGCCTAGAGGTATAACAGAAAATACTTCCCCAAGGTGTTGTTCAGCGGGACAGAACCTGAAACCACAAGGCTACAAAGTACACCTCTTAACCTTGCAGCCACACCTGAAGGAAGGGTACAATTAACTGAATGCAACTCAATGCATGCCTGATAGCTGTTTTATTGACAGTGGAGGGATGAAAGGCAAAACAGAAAGAACATGAACTCAGAATGCATATGAATGAGAACAGTTGCATCAAGAGGTGCTGATCTCTAATTGTAGAGGGAACATGTGGAAGGGGTAGACCCAGGAAGATATGGGACGAAGTGGTGAGAAAAGATCTACAGACGGGACTCACAGAGCAGAAGACAGGGGACTGAAACTCCTGGCAGTTTGCTGTGCTTGAAAAAAACACATCAAGCTAAGTAAAAGCATGGTAGCCTTTGCATACAGGCTCGACCCCTGGAACCCTCTCCAGCTGAGCATCCCTAATCTTATGGATTTATAAGTGCTGGTGCCAGAGAAAAAGCACCCATGCCAGTACTATGTAAAAGTACCTCTGTAAAGTTGTTGGCATTAGGAAGGGCATCCAACCACAGAAACTGTACCAAAAACAGACATGGAACCTGAACAGCCTTTCAGTTGGTCAGCTTTTGTCAAACCATCCAACCGATGCCAGCATAGAAAATGGACATGAAATGATGATGACTGTTAAACACTTAACTCAATGCTCTACTGTTTCTGAATGTAGAAACACAGAATATTTAAACTAGATACTATAAAAGGTACCTGGTCTATTGGTCTAATGCTTTACTATGTTAATCAAAGAGAAGAAAAATAAGTAAAATCAGAGATTCTTTGAGTTGAGATTACATTAACATTTATGAGGGTTAATCTTTTTTCAAACTACTAACAAATTGGGTACAAATTTCTTATAGAACTATCTCAAACAATTACCTAGAACCATGAAAACAAAATTAAGACATTGTCAATAAATTTGGAAAGACAAAATACCACAAGAAATACACGTTTGATAGAATTCAGTTTAACTCTGTTGATAGTAACCAAATATATTACCTCTAACAAAGCTTCTCTTTCTTTCCTACGTTTTTCAATAATTGCATCCACATCATCATCCTCCTTTTCAGAAAAATCTAGATCACCTCTGAAATAGAAACATTAACTAATAAGAATTATAGTAAAATATCAAAAACTTTAAAAAATATTAATAGAAAATTATTATTGGAAATGTCACATGACATACTTCACATCATGAATCAATGACAGTATTTCTATGCAAACGGTTGACTTACTATGTGCAGCAGCAAAATCTCTCACTAAACATTCTTTCAGCTTTAATCCATTTGCATTCAGGTTACTCTGTCAAATGTAATGCTTAGTTATTCAGATTTTTAAAAAATTATCATGCATTATCTTGTAGTTTCAAGATTTCGATGAAGTGCTTGTTTATTGTTAGAATGACATAGTAGGGTAGGTGTAAGAGGCTAGATCTGGCCAATTTTGAACATAAAATTGGTGGAATATTTAGGCTGGATATCACCAGTTTAAAAGCTAGTGTTAAAACAACGTATGACATGCTTTTGTAAGTTCTTATAAAAACTGGCCTACATTAAGGATGGGATAGTCATAGTTGTTAATGCCTACTGAATGCTTTTTTTTTGATAAGCTATCTTCAGACTTAAGGCATGTTCAAGCAAAGTTATTATGCCATTTTAACAAAAGCATCAGTAGCAACATTATTTAACACTAGCCTTGTTGAATTTAAATAAATTATAGAAAACTCAAAGAGTAAATAGTAAAAAATAAGATGTGTAAATTATCAAATTTTCTATCTATCTTAAAATGCCAGTAAACCTATATGGAAAAGTGAAAAAAAAACTAACTCTTTTAATAATTGCACACAATAGCATTTTAACTCTGTGAATGTATCTACTAGTAACTAATTTTGACTGAGATATATATTTTAGTATTAAATGAACAAAAAGCTGCTGGTTATAATAATTTACTTGTTTTTGTTTCAAACCTAAGACATTAGATGAAAATCATTAGCTGAGATACTTTTGTTTTTCTAAAAGTCATCAACAACATAGAATGAAATGGATAAAATTGTGATATTTTTTTCTAGACTTTAGATCTATTTCTTAACTATAGAACAAGTAGGATGATTTTTGTAAACTGAGACATTTGCATGAACTTGACAATAAAATTATGTACAACCGACACTTGGCAGTGGAAGGGTTAGCATTAAGAGAGCCATAATAAAAGTTATGAGACATTTTAAAAGTAAAAAAATTAATATTAAAAAGTAATTTTTCAAAGAACATTGTACTTGGCATAAAAAAATAAAAATTCAATTAAAAACACAACTTAAAAGAAAGATAAAGAGCAACAAAAATGCAAAAGACATGTTCACATAATTGAAGCTGATTAATATCACAATAATTTTCTTCTACATTGATTACTGGACTTTCTGGTAATTAGATGTCAAAAGTAACTGCAGATACATTTGGATACATAGCCAATATCTTACTTGCTTGACATACACATCCTAATTATAGCACTGACAAATATTTATTATATCAGATACTACATAATAACTCATTATATCTTATTTGTGTATTCACTATATGTTACCATTATTACTAATTATCATCAACATTTTCTTATTAATAAAAACTTAGCTTCATACCAAATAATCAGTCTGTGAGTAGAGTATTCAGCCAGGAAGCATAACGTTCTTGGTTTGAAACCTGGTATCCTTATCAGTTGGTGCAATACTTGCAAATGGACACAAGCAGAGGATGGACCTCAAAACAAAAGTCTCACCTCCTCAGCTGCAACCACCACCACCACCACCATTTACACTAGAAAAATGGTAGGGTAGAAAGCTATTTATAAAGCAATGTATAAATAAAACTCCTTATCAATATAATTTACATTCAAAACAGTAATTAGTACTGTTGACAAAAGTAACTATAACATAGAAAGATAAAACCTCTACATATCAACACAGATAGACTAATCACATGTCATGTGATTACATGTCACCAAAATGACAGACATTGCAATTAACTAAAATCTATCAATTATTACAACTGGACCGATCTAAAGCAAAAAGATTTCAGAATGATTTACAGTTGTTTTCAGAATGTCAGCTTATTAAACAAAAATATTCCAACAAATTTACTAAATCCACCTCTTTAGTAGACTTAATTGAAACTCAATCTGATCTGACAGCAAATCATCATCATTTGATGTCCACTCCCCATGCTGGCATGGGTTGAATGGCTTGACAGGACCTGGCAAGTCAGAAGACTGTGTCATGCTCTATTGTCTGCTTTGGTATGGTTTTTATAGCTGGATGCCCTTCCTAATGCCAACCATTTTACAGTGTGGACTGGGTGCTTGTCATGTGGTGCCAGCAGCAGTGAAGACCCCTCAACTGAGGAAGGTTGACAAGATTGAGAAGAACAGTTTAAGAATACTGAAACAAATACTATACACAAATGCCATAAAAAAAATTTAAAAAAAAAGACAAAAGTACTTACTCTTCTTCAGAAGATATTTCAACTTGCAAAAACAAACCCTCAGACAAGCTGTCTTTGAATTTATCTACAGGTCCTTTAAGCTCTTCAGCATGGCGCTTAGCACGACGGTCTTCAGTAGTTGTCCTTTGTTTCCTATCACGAGGTGACCTGCTTCGTCCATATCTCCTAGGAGAGTAGCTTCTATCTCTTGGACGATGCTTGATACTAGAAAAGTAATATAAATATATACGTAAAAACTAAAAAAGTAAGAAATATAAAGTGGGGGGGGGGGTAGGACAATCAGTAAGTTGCCATACATACATCAGACAAAAAATTTAATTTTCATTGGTGGCACTTATAAATTTCAAAAAAGAGAAAAAAGAAGGGGCAGTTTTAATGAAAAAGAAGTATGTTACATTTTACATCCTAATCTTTTTATTGTCTAGCTAGCTAGAGCCTGCCATTACAATATTGTTAGATATACCTATTTTAAATCTTTTAGTTTTAATCCATGGCTGAAGGAAATAACTCCAAAACAAAAAAAAAACAGACTTTTCAAAATCGCTGATATGGCCGATGACAGTACCACCTGATTGGCGCTCGTGTCAGTGGAAAGTTAATAGCACATCCGAGCGTGATTGTTGCGAGGGCCAGGGATTGGCTCCCGTGCCAGGTACACGTAAAAAACACCATTCAAGCGTGATTGTTGCCAGTGTCGCCTTACCGGTACGTGAAAAACAACATTCAAGCATGGTCATTGCCAGTGCCGCCAGACTGGATCCCGTGCAGGTAGCACATAAAAAACACCTTTTCAGCGTGGTCGTTGCCAGAACCACCTGACTGGCCCTTGTGCCGGAGGCACGTAAAAACACCTACTACACAATCAGAGTGATTGGCATTAGGAAGGGCATCCAGCTGTAGAAACTTTGCCAGATCACACTGGAGCCTTGTGCAGCCTTCTGGCTCACCAGTCGTCAGTCAAACCGTCCAACCCATGCCAGCATGGAAAGCAGATGTTAAACGACGACGATGATGATGATTCAAGGTCATTAGTGCTACTTTCATTTTAACCTTTTAGCATTTAATCCGGCCATATCTGACCCAAATATGTGACCTGTTTCATGTTCAAACGGGCGAAATCTGGCCAATCCTATAATATTATTCTAAAAATAAACACTCACATCATTGAAATCTTGAAGGTTCATGATAATGCACAATTAATACAAAATAATGTGAATAAATAGGCACAAGGCTTTGGTCGACCCCGAGGCTATTTACAAATTTTACTCACAAAGTTTGAGTTGGCCTCATGCTATGATAGAAGACATTTGTGCTAAGTGAAATGAGATGATTGGGAATAGCTGTTTGGTTGATGGTGATTTGGCACAGCTGATTGGACATGGAACCTGTTTTGGCAGCAGTACCTTTTGGCACTGGAGGCAAACATACACACACACACATGCAAAAATATACAAGTACAGATAGAGATAGTGAGAGTGAGAGAGAGACATTACAATTTATTAATTGAACACATCTGATATTTTCTTTCTCTTCATACACATAAAGAGAGATTCGCTTGCACATAAAGAGGGAGAGAGAATGAGTAAAACATTAAAACAACTTATGTCAAAATAAGTCAGTGTCAAATTAAGCAGTGCCAAATAAGCAGCACCAGAATATTTCATATCCCATACAGTGTGAGTGAAACCAGAACAACATAACTGTGAAGTGATTAGATAGAAAATGAATACACTTACCGATTCAGAGATCTACTCCTTGACCTACGGAAACGGTACTTATCAGCTCTTTTACTGTATCCTCTACTTTCACTCACAATGAGAACATCATCATCATCGTTGTTGTTAGTAGAGGACAGCTGAGAAGTTTTGTGTTGCTTTCGTCCAGTGTCAGAGCGTTGACGAGATATTGGGCTGCTGTCTCTCTTGGACCGATGTAAAGGTGAATTAGAACGATGCTTAGATTTTGAGTCATGAGATATGCGCTTTGGAGAGCTCCGAGAACGTTTGTGAGGAGGTGAGCGTTCAACTGATGGCCGTCTCCTATAAGCAGATTGAAAATGCAACATATAAGAAATTGAAGTCATTCAATTTTTTTTGAATAGCTGAAAGATACACACACACACACATACATATATACATAGGTCAATAAAACATAAGAAAAGAAGCACATTCTAAAGAATAGAGCAGTAATTAGTAAAAGAAGAAGTTAAATTCTGGTCATAGAGCTACCAAAGGTTTTGTATCTACAGCCTTGTGGATAGCTTGTCAGACTACATACAAAGACAAAAAGATTATTTAACTTTCTATTATGCGGACATGAGGAAACACTCAGATATCCAGATTTAACAGCTAACATATAAAAACGTTAATTAGGACAGATTATCACCCCTGGACCAGAGGATAATAAAACCCTTACTGACCCAAAATAGCCTAACCAGCAGATGGGGAGATCCAATTTTCCAGTAGGTAGCGCTTGCAATGGACACATTTAGAGAAAACATCTTTACAACTATTCAACGTGACAGGTTTAGCATAATACTCAAGAATTTTGGTTCTCTCCACAATGCAGATTTTGCAATGGCTGCTCCCATTAATATATGGACCTGGATGGTCTATTATTTTCCACTTGATTTCACATGAGGTCCCTTGATCTTTGAGGTGCCACACATGGCTGGCCAGGCACATGACAAAATGTCTTTCTGAGACTCTGAAGGATGACTGATAGTTGCAGAAGTGACGTTTAAAAGATGTATTGGCTGATCCAAAGGCGTTTTCTCTAAATGTGCCCATTTCAAGCACTACCTACTGGAAAATTGGATCGCCCCATTAGCTGGTTAGGCTATTTCGGGCTTGTAAAGATATTTATCCTCTGGTCCAGAGGAGATAACCCGTCCTCATTAATGTTTTTATACGGTAGCCATTAAATCTCGATATCTGAGCATTTCCTCAGATTCGCATGGTAGAAGGTTAATTATTTTTCTTTGTGTAGAGTCTGATGAGCTGTGCACAAGGCTGTGGCTTTCATGGACACAAAACTTTTGGTAACTCTGACCAGAATTTAACTTTTGTTTTAATTACATACACACACACACACACACACACACACACACACATACATATATAGATAATAGAAGATCTCATGAAATGAATTCTATGAACACTTCAGATGGCTGGCTAGAAGCAATAAATATTTTTTTATCTAGATTACATATTTTCTATGAATGAGATAAGAGACACGTCTCATTTACAAGGTCACCATATTCTAGCAGAAAGAAATCCCTATGATTTCACTTGGCTTGACGTGTCTTCTCAAGCACAGCAAATCACCAAAAATCTCATACATACATACACAGACACATCTCATTCCATACAGAAAATGGATAAAAGTTGTAACATCACATGCAGGATTCAAACACCACATTTGCTATAAACCACTTAACTGAACTAACTGCTAAACCAAAGCAATATCATAGCCCTTGACTGCCTAAATTAGTCACATAATGCACATACTAGTGACCAGTCAACAGAAATCTCAGTCCATACAGTATTTAAGTCTAGCTGATAAAATACTTAGATGCATACATACATTTAAATATATATGCATGCGCACGCACACATTATAAACAAATACATATATGTATGTATGATATATGTGTGTGGGGAGAGAGAGAAATTTAACTTCAATAGTTTATGACATCGAAGGACTGAAAGAGGAAGTAGATCACTTGAGGTTTTGATAGAAATTATGAAAAACTGAACTTTCACACAAACACTGAGTTCATGAAATAAATATTAAGTTTCAAAGAGACAAAGAAAACTGACAGCTGTTGTTAACTAAATAATTTCAATAGAAACAATCATTTTCCAAAGATATACTTGAAAAACATTAAACTAAAATGTAATCTTTTTGGTATCTCATATTAATTTAAGCTGGATTTGTTCTTTGAAATTGATTGTTCTCAATAGCTTATTTCCCAAACCAAATGCAAGCAGGGACACTCAGTTTATATTCATACATGAGGATTAGTTTAACTTCAATTTTAGTAAATACATGCTTAATGTTGAAATTAAACATGGTAAAGTTAGAGATATTTTGTTAATCATTCCCAAAGCATAAAGCAAAATCTGAAAGAGAGGGATTTTGCGAATTTCCAAGTGGGAAGAACATGCCCAGAAACTGATTAGTCTTTACTCTTGACTTGGTGGACAGTGTAGTACAACTGGCATTAGGTCAAAGAGAAATGTACTTAGTAAATAACAAAGACTTCAAAACCATAGCAGTTCAATATGTAAGAGATTTGGTAGAATTTAGTTCCTTGTACTGAAGGCAAGCAAATGGATATACAAAAATGCAGAGGAGCTTAGTTATGCAAGAGTAGATAATAGAAGATCTCATGAAATGAATTCTATGAACACTTCAGATGGCTGGCTAGAAGCAATAAATATTTTTTTATCTAGATTACATATTTTCTATGAATGAGATAAAAGACACGTCTCATTTACAAGGTCACCATATTCTAGCAGAAAGAAATCCCTATTTAATTGTACAAGCCTTCAACTGAAATTAAGGCGGTTTGAAGGAAATGAACAGAGTGCATTTACTACACATGTAATACAAGAAAATCAAAAGATTCCAGTCTTCAGTTATGCAATAATTCTAATAATATAACAAAGATTAGTGATGGAAGTAGCTCTGCTGAGAATATAGTTGGAGGGTTAGAAGCACACTGATGTTCAGAGAATTATTAATTCTATTAATATCAAAGGTTTTTCCATTCATGCCTAAGGTATGCCTAAGAAGTATAATGTTGCATGGCAGCAATGACTGAGTACTAAATCTTGAAGATCTTCAAAAAGCTGGAGAAAAATGAGTTATCTATTAGATGCACAATGTTAACTTGCATGAAAAATAAAGTACATGTGAAATGAGAAGGTAGTTAGACATTAACGGCATTAGTTGATTGTGTGCAGGTAAGTGAAAAAGTGCTATGTGGAAGGAACTCGTCTCAGAGAAAGACAAAACTCTTGAGAAGCAGTAAGGTCTAATCTACAAAAACTGGTTCTATGCAAGACAAAAAAAAAAAAGACAAATGTCATACTGTAGCTCTCTCCAACCCATGCCAACACTGAAAAGTAGATGTAATAATGACAAGAATATGTAGGAGATAGATAACTAAAATAGGAAGTCTAATGAAAATACAAAAATCTAGACAGAGAGAAAGTTTCTAGGTATAAAAGAATATGCACTATATCCGTGCAAAGATCAGCTAATATATTAAGAGACAGGGGAAAGAAAAACCAAGCTACTGAACTAGTAATGAGGGGATGAGTAAATCTAAGTGCAGATGAATATACTAAACTTATACTTCTGATATAATTTACAATTAGCAACAACTGTATCTACAACATAACAGCTTATCACCTTTTTTCTATTACTCTCTCCTCTCTATCACTCTCTTGCTCTGATTCTCTAACTTCCATTTCTCTCTTTTATCAACTGCTTGGTTATGTTGCTTCTATTCAATTTCCTTACTATCAACTATCATACAACTGCCGATCACTCACTCTCCCTTTTGACACACTATCCCCCTCTAGCTGTAGCTCTCTTCCTATCCTTTCGGGTGGGAAAGAAAGGAATGAATGAACAGAGGCAATGCAAGGAAGAATGATGAATGAATAAAAACAGAGACAACATAAAGGGTTACTCTTCAGTTTTGCTGGAGACAAGACAACCTCTCTAGTGCTGGTGCATCTATTACATTCAGTAAAATGGTTAGTAATTGAAAGGCCTCAAGATGTAGAAACAATACCAAAAATGAAATGTACGTATGAGGGGAGGGCCTTGACTCCTCTAGGAAGGCAGTAACTTCAATAACTGACCTATAATGACCTGTCCAGCCCATACCAACACGGCGAAATGAACATATGATGATAAAGACCTCCCAGAACCTTCACCGTTTCAGTATGCCAGCCCCTGCTATATCATACGTCAACAAGAGAGCTTATATGTGGTCATTTGACTTGCTAGAAATAACAGCAAAATCTTTTTTAAATTATACCCTAGCGTTTTAATAGAAATGCTCATGTTAGATAATGCAGTCCTAGCTATATTACGTATGGATAAAAGATGGCTGGAATATCTTTGACCATAGGACTACTCAATCAGGGCTGACCTTGAGATAAACAACAGCAGTTTGCTGTATTAAAAATGATACTTCAATGAAACTAAAATAATTTTGGAAATTCATCTATAGAAAAGAGTCAAAGCTGGTCAAATCAATAACTGAAGGATTAGTCGTTCAAATAATATAATCAATAAGACCACTATATCCATGATCGACACACTTAACATCTAGTGGCCTAGTAAGAGTAGATACTACTATAATGTGATGTGTAGAGTTCACTACTTTAAGAGTGATGTAGAAATGACTGTAAAATTGGTGACCGCTTAATTTACTTGCAGTACTGAATTCAACTGCCACTTGTGTTTATGGTTTGAAGTGTTCACATTCTCATTATCATTTAGTGTCTGTTTTCCAAGCTGGCATGGGTTAGACAGTTTGACTGGGACTGGTAAACTGGAGAGTTGTACCAGGCTTCAGTCTGATTTGGTTTGATTTTTACAGCTGGATGTCCTTTCTAATGCCAACCACTCCAAGAGTGTAGTGGATACCCTTTACATGTCACCAGCACAGGCCACAACTATGATTTCACTTGGCTTGACATGTCTTCTCAAGCACAGCAAATCACCAAAAATCTCATTCAATACCATTTATTTCATTATATTTTTCATTAAATTTCATCATGCTAGAAGGAAAATAATTATGCTGTTTCATACATATTGAGAAAGTGAAACTCACTATTCAGTGAGGTGTAGAGAATTAGTTTTACTTTTTACATTTTATATAGCAATCAGTGAAGAAAAGCATCACAGGTTCATTGTATTTTTAACAGCAAGAGTAATAAAGGAATTAATAGAACATGGTAGGCACAGACGTGGCTTGTGTGTACCTTTGTCTTCATATCATATGATAGTTGTAAACAAGTAAATCACTGTCATACAAGCAATGTTGTTTGCTTCCAGTCTTCCATGTCTGACCATGGGAAATATTATTTAGTTTGGAAACAGGTGAGGGTTGGCAACAGGAGGGGTACCCATCCATAGAAAATCTGCCTCAATGGCGGCGAGCTGGCAGAAAATCTGCATTAAGGTGGTGAGCTGGCAGAAACGCTAGCATACCGGGCGAAATGCTTAGCGGTATTTCGTCTGCCGTTACGTTCTGAGTTCAAATTCCACCGAGGTCAACTTTGCCTTTCATCCTTTCAGAGTCGATGTAATCGACTTAATCCCTTTGTCTGTCCTTGTTTGTCCCCTCTTTCTTTATTGCCCCTTGTGGGCAATAAAGAAATAAGAAAATCTGCCTCAACAAGTTTTGTTTGATCCATGCAAGCATGGAAAAGTAGGTGTGATGATGATGTACATAAAACAAGTATTGTAGCTTGAAAGGAACTGTTAGCTGAAAACTCAGATATTTTTAAAGTAGAGAACAATAAAAGATATTCAAGTTATGTTTTTGAATGAGAAAAAAAAGAAGTTAATAAAAAAAATTAATTAATAAAACCAACAAAATAATAAAAATACTTACCTTGGAGGAGAAGAATGCTTGTGTTGGTCATGTTCTGATCGATAATGAGAGTTATTTGTTTCTGAATCAATCCAGACCACATTCCGATCTCCATCAGAATACTTTTTACTACTTCTCTCATGGCGCAAAGATTCCCTTTCAGAGATTTTCTCAGAGGACTGTTTCTCTTTTGACTTAGGAAATGTTGTATGTGGAGAATGACTTGTTGATCTCCGACTCTGCTGTAAAAATTGTTCTAAGTATCTCTCCACTGAGTCTTCTCGCATTGGTGTACTTACTGAAGAAACTAATTTATCCCCTTTAGATTTATGAGATGATGACTGTGATGTCTGCCCTGTGCTCTTTCTGTTTGCAAAATAAGTAACATTATCTTCACTGTGGTCAATGACAATTCTGGTGTCACATTCTCGCTGTGATGTTACATCTAACTCATGTGCAGATGCATGCATTGGAGAAGAGTAATATTCATAATCATAGTTTCTCGCATAGTTGCTATTATCAGAAGGTTCTCTCTCCCTCTGGTGTGAATCTTCTGCTTGATTATTTTTGTTGTAATAAGAGCCTTCTCTATAGTAAGAACTGTCATTTTTTTTATAAACAGATTCAGTCTTTTGAGAATTACTTTCACTACCATGACTATGGGAATGGTGGTGGTGATGGTGGTGATGATGATGATGATGATGGGAAGGATGGTAGTCATCTTCTTTTGAATGGGGATCAGACTGCTCAGGAGATAGCTTCACTTTCTGACTTTCAATCTCACCTTCTTCAGCTTCTTCCTCAGAATCTGACCCATAACCCTGAGCTATAAGTGCCATAGCATTCATTATCTGTGCATTTTTCTCCCCATTTAAATGGGCACGGATAGCATCTCTGGCTGCTTCCAGCTTAGCTAGGTCATTATCTTCTAATCGCCCTTTCTGGTCACTGTCATCCTTTGAAGTTTGGTATTTCTCTGACCTGTGCTTTTTACGCTTATGTTTGTGCCGTTTTCGATCATTGCTATGTTTGTGCTTATGTTTATGTTTGTGCTTGTGTTTCTTCTTGTCTCTTCGACTATGTACCTCCTTCTCCATTCCATCTTCACTACATGAACTTTCACCCCTGTAATAGAGAAAAATGACAAAATTAAAAGTAACCAGAAACACAAAGAAGCAAAATATATACAATAACTAAAGTCACAGCAGAATAAATTGACAAAGTGATTCCCAAGTTGTGTACATATGCAAGATGAAGCTAATTGTGCCGCAAAATTAATAAAATTACCTTTAAAAAAAGATGGGAAAAATACATACTGAAATTCTAACTGAAATAAATTGAAATTATAGTCTTGAGACACATTTTTTGTTCAAATGATACTCACAATAAAATATTTCTCTAACATCTGGGATGGCACTGCTATCACATATACAGATAGCTTAGGTCTTTGGTAAACAATCTGTAGTGTGTCCTATTCCCAAGAAGAGCTAATTCTTCTCACTGCAACTTATTGCCCTATCATACTCACTCCCAACAATTCAAGGACAATGAAACACAGGCATTGACAACAACCATCTCCCTCACCTTGAATTTCTCTCTCCCACCTTAATTACTGTTAGTGGGATCTCACTCTTCAAGAAATATAATGAAAACTGTTGTTGTCCTTGATATCAGTGAAGTTTTCAACTGTTTCTGTATCAGACAAACAAATCTGGCAGAGATGGAAATGTCTACTTAACGGATCCATCTGTCTCCTGTCTCTTGGATTAGTGGTTGTTTGTTAGATCACACATCTGAAATATGTGTTAATGAAGTTCTCTCCGAACCCCACTACACTCTATCAATTCATACACCGCAGGGTTTATTTGTCTCCCTACACTTTTCTTTTTAAACATCTTGTTGCCACCTCCAACAAAGCCCAATCCTACACAGATGATACCACCCTTCATTCCTCGAAAACTTCACATCCATCAGACACATGCAACCTAGATATGGGGACTACTACATGGTCACTCACCTGCTAGAAAATAATAACCAAATCCCCTCAAATTACACCCTAAAGTCTTGGCAAAGTAGAGACATGTAGTCCTAGATATACAAAATGGATACAGCAGGATTGCTTTTAATCATAGGCTTGACTGACTTTGAGTTAATCAACAACACTTCACACCAAATATGCACCTACTCAATAAACAGAGACCACAGAAATATCTAGTGAAGACAGACAAATTTTATCTTCTTCAACAACACAAAGACATAACTACTGTACATAAAAAAAAATCATTACCATACCCAACTCACCATCATGAACAATATGCAACTAGAACTCACAGTTATTACAAACACTAGGCCTCATCATCACTGAGGATCTCCCCTAGCAAAGAATACATCTTCAATTATATTCAAAACAGCATCACAGATATTGACTTTTCTCTTCAGAAGATCAGAAAATGCATCAGTCCTCCTCCATAACTACTAATTGTCTTTAAAACCTAAGTGAGATCCAAAATGCAAAATTGCTCACCAAGTGCTACTGATCCACACAAACAGCTAAGACCATATCCAAAGAAAGCCACTCAATGATGTTTCTCACAAACCCACCTAAGTCTCTAGTTCACAAATGTGCTGTCTTCTCTAATGCTACTATAGTGGTTACTGCTCCTTGGAGTTGACTAATTTCACACTCCCAACACACACACCACCACCACCCTTGACCAACTCTTACACTGAATTTTCTCTCCCTATATTGTAAACTCTCTCCTATTCCCTTCCTGCAGCTATCAACTAGTAACTATTCAAGAGAAATATCACCTGCAGAAACCTCACCAGTCTTGGAGAGCCAGTAAAGAGCATGGGCACAGGCTCTTCCTCCCAACCAAAACAATGGGCCACCTGGCTGATTAGCATGAAGACATACATCTCAAGTCCACAGATGTATCCTCTCTTCACTCTTTCTATTATACTGTTACTTCAGAAGCATCTATCCTCTTATGCCGCCTTCATTCAGGCCTACCCAGACTCACATGTCACATGTACCCAGCCACTCGCATCACTATGCCCAGTCACCCAAGCCAGGGCCACCCTGTAGAATTCCCTCTTTGCAAATGTTTTTCTTACAACTTCAACTTGCAGCTGTTCAAGAAAAATATCAACCACGTTGATGTCTTTAATAGGAACAGTCGCTTTCCCCAGACCAAACCAATAAGAAAAAAAAAAAGCAACAACTTAGAGTGGTTACATTGATAGAGAGTAAATATATTGATAGAAACGTGTCAGGAAATGAGTATTGAGCTCCCAATGGATATTAATTTCAGATTTCGGCCTCAAATATGAAGGATAGGTATAGTCGATTATGTTGGACTTGTATTTTTTTATTTTATCAACCTCCAGAGAATGAAAGGCAAAAGCTGACTTCGGTTAGATTTGAACTCAGAACGTTAAAGGATTATATTAAATACTGTATATCTAACGATTCTGTCAATTCACCATCCTTTCGATATTGGAACTTGTCTAGATATAGTCGAAAATATTAGTAGACTTCGACAGTTGATTAATTAGTCTTTAAGAGATAAAGAGGGGTTAATTCGTGGGTGTGATTAATGAAATATAGTCAATACGAAGGGATCAACATTCAACTATCCAGTATGCTTTTGGGTCGTGTAATGATATTAACGTAACAGGAATTGAATAATCTATCGAACATACACAGATTATATTCAACCCTCCAACAATACGAGGTTATATTCAATGTCTGAAATCAATACCAGTTTCCGAAATCAGAAACTTAAGAAATAAACACTAAGAGACTGTGTGCAAACTTTATTATTTGGCGACAAAGCAAAGAGCTAATTAAAGCCACGAGATATAATAAAATACACATGCTTCTCAAAATGAAACAAAATAGTATTCGTAACTTCGAAGCACTGGCTTTTAACAAAAGTATTTATTCAAGGAAGCTTTTCGTAAAACGATATGGGAATATAAACAAACAGTAACCGGTCATTGGTAATGATTGTAAATTTATGGATTTATTTTTATTTCAATCTTAATTTTTATATGCAAATGATCTACAGATTTCGAATCAATACATAGATGCCATTAAGCAAATGAAAACACTCAATCATTTTCCCTTTCGTTCATTTTGTAACAAGAATAAATACGCAGAAAGTCATATTGGAATTTTTGTCTCGGATTAAAAACCACGGTATCTAACAAAAAAAAAACCTTCGTAAAAAAAAAAAGGTCTTAGAAGAGGAGTCATTTATAACTACTTGTAATATTGGGTAAAACATAACATAGACCGTAATTAGTTAAAATAACATTAACACTGCAGCGTTTAGTTCATTTCGTGAAGGAAATAAGAAAGAAAACACGAACTCTCTTGTCACCAAAGTAACACACGCAGGGTCAAAAGAGCAATAAAATCAATAAATTGAAACTTTTCTCTGTGCTTTTTATAGAACAGAATTATTCAGCAATTTTATATAACCAATTAAAGATATAGAATTTGCTTACTTTTTACTTGCTTGGTGTTCTTGATTTAAAGTCTCAATCTCTAAGAGAGCGGATTGCATGTCCGCCATTGCACTTATGTTATATATAATATAGAGCCGTGCAATATTTATTATGAAAACAAATGAAGTTTATAATGATGTCATGTTAAGTTGCCTTTCCGATTAAAGAGATAAAATAAAATTAATATTCTTTGATGAATCGTTGGGCATTTTCATAAGCTGTGACAATGTTCGAAACTAAGGAAATTTGAAAACAGTCAGGTTCGATTTCCAATATTACAGATCACCCAGAAAACTGTTTTTATTGAAAGCTTCAACTGATTTGCAACACAAACGTCATCAATTAATATAAATTCTATTTGTCTAAGAATTTCTAAATATCTTTATTGGAATTATCCAAATCTGTTTTATGTAAATATTTGTTTCGTATTCTTAAAAACTGATTTATATTGGTTCACAATTATATTATGAGATTTATTTCGAAATGTATCGATTACTGTTTTTAAAATGTTACCACTTCGTATTGTTTTCTTTGACTCCCATCCTCCAAAAAGAAATTACTAAATCTTAAATTATAGTTTATTTGGGAACTTGCAATGACAACTTAAATATTCAGTTTCTTTTGAATAAGTACCCCCACTTTTTTTTTTCTACGTGAAGAGGTTAGGAGTCGGGAAACGACTGAAATCAACCTGGAAATTTACTTCTTAATTTCCATTTAAAAACTGCATGTGGCTTGCATACTTTTAATTTAAAAAATAATAATAATTAAACTTGGGCTTCGATGTGACCGCTAGACTTGTTAGAAATAACAGCCCTATCTTCCTCAAATTACCCCTACTATCTTGTAAAAGGACATATTTCATAAATACCCTTAAAAAGAAGGAAAGTTCACGACTTGAGGACGTTTGATTAGGTCTGCTCAATAGTCAGACGTAATTACGAATATTTGAAGAATGGGTTGAATCAAGCGTCTACATAAAGCGCATGTGTAGAAATATAAATGGAGTTTGTTTGTATGAAGGTCATGCCTTAAAAAAAAAAAAAAAAACTATTGACATTAATTGAAACTGGCGGCTAAAAAAAAACTGAAAACTGGTAAGGGCTTTGATAGATGAATGCCATAAAGGAGACATTAATTGATTCGATATGGCGGTTTCTCAAGTTAACGATTTACATGAGTTTAGGTGGAATGTCTTCTTTGACAAAAAAATGGATAGGCATTGCAGTAAACAGTTGTCAAACAACAGAAGAAAAGAAAGTGAGTAATGAAACAGAAAAAGCAGGTGAGAGAAAGAAAGCAAAAGAAAGAGCTTTTGGTTATTTGACAAGAGTTGCTTGCAAGATATTTTATGCAAATCTGTTCAATGGTTTCATTACAGTTTTCGCGTGAAGTTTTTGTGTGTATCTCTGGTGAGGCCTGGCTCCTCGGATTTATACACAAAGCTACCGATGCTATATTAAGCAGCAATAATAGCTATAACAGCTCGAGTAGATCTTGCTTTGCAAAGTCTCTCGCAATTTGACGGCTTCCGACTTAAGATTCATCTGATAAACTTCTAAAGATTTGTATCATTGATTTCTGTTATATGCAAGAAGCTTCACATTTAAGGGACGGGTATAGTCGATTAAACCAACCATCTTTATCACTTGGTACTATATCATATTGATCGATAAAGGCTCTTTGTGAGTGCTTTAACTTCCTATATGAATAGGGTTGCAAGACTAGAAAATTAGATATATGGGACACTCTTCAAATCTCCCTGTATATATATAAATTTATACATGCCTACACACCCAGAACAATATATCAGATAAAAGTAGAGACATAAGTTAAAAACAAAGCAATTATTTTAATGGGTTATGAGAAAAACAAAAGTAAAATCATTTCAAAATTATTTAATACAAGCTAAAAAAATAATTTCTGTTAAAGTGAAATAATTTGAAATTCAGATAACAGAGAAATAAGCAAAACAATCTGTTAAAACGAAATCATTGTAAACTTGTTTTATTTAATGACGAATAGAGACAATATAGAAAAAAATAGTGTGAAAGCATTTGAATATTATTATTTAATACAGGCAATATAGGTAACTAAAAGAAATAATGAGAAACTGAAATCATTGCAAAATTCATATTTAATAAAGACAATAAAAAGATGCAAAGGAAATAATTTAGAAAATTATCATTTAATGCAAGTACAGAATATAGACTAAAAAGTTGTTTCAACTGGAGAACATGAAAAGAAATGAAACTGATAAACTTCTATGCAAAATTTTCTTAACAGACCGCACGAGAATTAAACTCGAACCTTTATCTTTAGTTCTATTTCACTGATGTTTTGGGTTTTGTTAACAGGTCCTTGTTTTCTAACACATACCGATAAAATTCTTTACATTGACAGTTAAGGTTCTATGTGCATTATAAGATAGCTTCTACAATAGCCATACCGAACTTATTTTGTTCTTCAGTTCGCTGAACATTCATCATCGAGAAGACACGCTCAACATTAGCATTACGCGCTGGTATGCTAAATAAGGACTTGCACAAAATTAACAACTCGGAGTATTGTTCTTGAAATTTAATCTGCTGAAGGATAGAAAACCGTCTTTCATAGCACAGTTTGATCTTCCATTCATCAGATTTGATCTGCATCTCTTTAGCAAGGAGTTTTAAAATGTTGACCACTGACAGAAAAGAATGTTATCGTCAATTTTTATACCTTTGTTGTTGTTTTTTAATACTAGACAAGACGATTCTACATGTTCCCATGCTGTAACTATATCTAATAACATCCATGTAAAGCTATCAAAATTTTCAAAACACAAAACCTATCTCTCAAGATAGTTATGGCAAGTGTCGTAGTAGTATCCACTTCAAGTAGAAATTTATTTTTCTCTTCAGATTTGACACCGTCATTATTAAGGTAATCCTTCACGCTGAGAGGAATAAACTTTTCATTAATTCTTTCCTTTATAACTGCAACAAGTTCTTTTAAATAGCCAAGCACTTCAATAAAGCTGCTTTCTCTCTATTCTATCTTCATAATCCTGTTGCAGAGGTGAAGATTTTGGCGAAGGTCTTAGCGAAAAGGTTGGCGCGTGTCGCGAATGGTATAGTCGGGGAGGCACAGACATGAGCCAACCCAGGCAGAACCATTCAGGATACCCTTCATCTTATCTGCTATACCATAGAGAGGGTTGGTAATAAATCTGGCGAAGGTGGGGCATTGGTACATTTGGACTAGTCTAAAGCTTTTGATAGGGTTGACCATCGATACCTGGCGACTGTGTTTGCGCTGTACGGCCTGGGCCTTGGCTTCCTCGGGTGGTTTATCGCTTTGTACCACAACATTGACTCGATAGTTCGGGTGAACGGTTTCCTTTCGAAGCCGTTCTGCATCAGACGCTCGGTTCGTCAAGGATGTCCGCTCTCACCGCTTTTGTATGTGGTGGATCTCGAGCCCCTACTGCGAAGGTTGAGTGGCATTCCGAGAGAACCAGGTCTAGAGGAGTTTTTTACGACTTACGCGGATGATATCACTATCAGCGTAACCTCACTACCACGCCTACGTGAAGTGGGTAAGACTATTAAGGCTTACGAGGAGGTGGCAGGAGCAATGATTAACCGGGAAAAGTCGATCGGCTTGCAGCTCGGCACCTGGGTTGGCAAGTCGATGCCTTCAGACAGCGTTGTTGGGCGCTGGACGGAGGGACCGGTTAAGTTGCTGGGAGTTTGGTTTGGACCAGGCCTCCAGATAGAGACGAACTGGACGGAGGTATTGAGAAGTCAAGACCTGGTCTTGGCGGTGGCCATCCCGGAAAGGGAGGACGGAGGTGGCCAATGTGTTTATCGCATCGGTCATTACCTACCGTCTGACCGTCGTGCCCTGTCCGGATTCGTGGTTGATCAGGTTGGAGAGACAGCTCTTTCGCTTTTTGTGGAAGGGCAGGTCGCCACTTGTGAAACGCTCTGTCTGCTGTCAAAAGCCTTTAAATGGAGGTTCAGGGATGCCTTGGTTAATGATGCGCAGGAATGCGTTGAGATTGAGGCATCTCTGGATTCTCCTGGATAGTGAACGGGTGTGGTCTCCGCTGGCCAGACAAATGTTCCCCGAGTTCAAAAGTTTTTGCGAACAGGAAGCCTGGTGTTCTCGTAGACCGAGGTTGATTGAATGGCATAAAGAGTGTCGTAAGGCCCTCTTGCTATTCCGGCGCTCGGGCAACGCCAGCGGTGGGTGTTCCACACGGATTTTATATAGTGGGTTGGTAGAGTCTGAATGCGACGATGGCCTGGGGGCGACTCTAGGTCTCGGGTTTATTCAACTGGACAGCCTGTTTCACCGTACATTCGGGTTGAGAACGTTGGACAACTTTCAAAAGTCCTTAACCTGGCAATGCTATAGAGGTGCCTTGCCCGTTTGGGATAAGCTCGCAAAACACGGTAAGCGTCAGTCGCCGACCTATCCAAGATACGAGGGAGACAGGGAAACCGTCCCTCACGCTATTGTTCAGTGTCCGGAGATATCTGAAATGTAAGCTAATGCTGAACACCTGTTGTCCGGCGAAGGAAGAGTACAGCTGTCGGCTGAGTCAATTATAAAAATTGACCCACCGGGAGTTTTAACAAACGAAAGTAAGAATTGTTTTCTCATGGTTGTAGCAATAGCGAAAGAGGCAGTATGGAAGACTAGGATAAAAGGAATCAAGACAGGCAACTTTATCTCTGGCCACAATTTACGATCATTTTTTACTTTTTATTTGAAAAGGAAAGTGTGGCTGGAGAGGCAATG
Organism: Octopus bimaculoides; assembly: GCF_046866305.1. Lineage (NCBI taxonomy): Eukaryota > Metazoa > Mollusca > Cephalopoda > Octopoda > Octopodidae > Octopus > Octopus bimaculoides. The sequence goes on along the minus strand of NC_142928.1, from coordinate 175,263,869 downwards.
TCTGTCGGAGTGTACGTTCCAAAAGAGATGGAAGCATGTAGCACGAGTGTTGTGCGTGCAAGGAACCGTGTGAATAGACGAAAAAAAAAGAGAGCAAAAAAGGTACCAGCGATAGATCGGGGCTTGTGGGGTCGGAGCGTGGCCTGATCATCGCTTCATTTGTATTGTCCCTGTATTATTAATTTTATTCGATTTTTTAATATATTTTATTTAATTTTTAGAAGTTACATTTTGTGTAAAATCATACCGATTCACTGATCCCATCAGTTGTTCTGTCCAGTTCTATGTTTAGCCCCTGGTGAGCAATAAAGAAATTGGTATTTCGTCTGCCGCTACGTTCTGTTTGTCTGTTCTTGTTTATCCCCTCTGTTTGTAGCCCCTTGTGGGCAGTAAAGAAATAAGAAACGTTAGCACGCCGGGCGAAATGCTTAGAGGCATTTCGTCTGTCTTTATGTTCTGAGTTCAAATTCCGCCGAGGTTGACTTTGCCTTTCATCCTTTCGGGGTCGATAAATTAAGTACCAGTTGCGTACTGAGGTCGATCTAATCGACCGACCCCCCTCCCCCAAAATTTCGGGCCTTTGCTTAGAGTAGAAGAAAAAAAGTATTTCAACTCCCGTGTACAATTGACCACGAACTGGTACTTCTCATTCTTGTGTCTATGAACATTCGTCTAACTTCTCATTATAGACTCTTTCACTTTCTTCTTCATTGTTATTCTTATATGTACTTAACGCACACGCATACACCCATCCCTATACACACATACACTTTGTTCTCATGACGGCCTATCTATTATTCTGTATACATGACGCACACACAGACACACATGTTAACGTATCAATAAATCTTTTCTCAAACATTCTACTCGGTTATGTCTCTCTCTTTTCCAACTGGCACATATGAATTATACCAGCCTTCCGAACGGAGTCGTTATTAGATGGTTTCACCGCGCCTCACCTCGACCATCTATAGCTTCAAAACAGCTTCTACCTTGTTTGATAAATGTCCATTCGCTGGAATATGCATCACGAAATTTACACTTACGTTTTGGCATCTGGGGATGGATAGATTAGTTTTTAAGTTAGAAGAAAAAGTGCACCGTGGCAAGTAGTAACACACTTTGTTGACAGTATGAAGTTGTAAACACGTCAGTTTTGTGTAAACTTCAAACACTAGTTTACTCGTTACATTTAGGTTATTTTCATCAAGAGAATATAAAAAAGAAAACATAATTACTTATAAAGTTACAACTAAGAACCTAAAGAAGGTAGTAAAAATATTTTTTATTACAAGATTTGAAAATGGACTAAATACGGGACATTTGGGTTGTCTCTGAAAGGTTAGTACGGGACGCGAAATTTTTTCCCACGAGAATTCCGGACCCCAGTAATGAACTCATTTGCATACAGCCAATCAGAGCAGAGCCACCTTTATCCTTTCTAGTCAGCACCGTGCATTCCTTACTCTTTCCCCTTCTACTTGCAGACAGCAACCTTTTTGTCACTATCGAAAATATTTCGCTATGACTACAAGTCGGGCAAACGAATAAAGCTATGTATATAATATTTCTTCCTTCTGGGCATTTTCGATGTTCACTGGTTACTCCGACGTTGGCACAATAATACACTTTGCCCAAGCTGCATTGCTGGAGTTACTTCATTTTTTCCAGAAAAATGTTTCTAAAAGGTTATAGAGGTTTAAAGTTTGATCATTTTCACCCAGTCAGGAGTTAAGATAAGGGATGACCATGCTTTTTTTCTCTTTTAATAATGCTTGTTGTTGTTCTTGTTTCAACCATGGTTGCCTCTGCGTAGTTATTGTTGTTGTTTACTTTGTAGAACAGTAAGGGAGAGGGTTGCTAGCACATCACCCTCTACCTACATTTTCCCATCCACATCTTTACCATGTGGGGCTCTAACAAAATCCGATGATAGGTATAGATGCAAATCTATCTAATTACTTGTCTCCTTCTAAAATCCGGCATAACTTGACGATCGGTCGACTTACAACACCGCTCTTCGTCTTGAGTTTACTTGGTAGTGTGTGCTTGTTAACTTGACAACAAAGTCAAGGTGAGCTCTCTAACTATTATTTTTCAAGTGATGTCTTTGAATAATTATTTTCCTTGATTTTTTTTTTTTAATGTATACATTATATAACTCTGAATGATTATATATAGATGATAACCCAGAGAAAGAAGACTCTTCTGATCCAATTCGCTACCAACTTATGCTTTCAATTCTAAATTGTCACTAATAATCATATCGAGTGGTCCCATAAATTGCAGTAAATTGGAAATTTTTCATACACATTATGACAAAACGAAACTCTTTTGAAACTAAATATGTAAAGTATAGTTTTATTAGAATATAATTTAGTTTTTATCTTAGCGAAAAAAGAATAATTCTCTTGTTTATCAATTCAAGTTTATTCGTATACCAACAGCTCGGAACTATCTCTGTAAGGAACTCGGTATAATTAATTATAAAACATATTAATGGATTTTTTTTGGTTTTTTTCAGTGAATTAAAATCTTTATTTACTATTTACTATATATAACAATCAACTCAGAACAATTAGAAACTGAATAAAAGTCTTAAAATAGTTTGTAAGTTTTAAATTAAATTTGCAATAACTACACCGCTTCGAAGGATGTTCAGTATTTATCTTTCTTCATAGCATCGACAATTATAAATTGTTTACAGTAAATTAAAACTTTTTGTTCGATATAAGTTAATTATTTTTTAATACTATTTTATATATTGGCAAGAATACATCGTTGATAAAACGAAAAAGAAAAGCAACGAAATTAAAGCGCTCGTTAGTGAGTTTGTTGGGAAACCTAAAAGATATGATTGTATTAAAACTCCCGCGTCGTGACGACAGATGAAGATGGAAGAAAATAACAGTGACAGGTATGTGCAACAACTAATATATTTTAATGTTATTTTCTCAGTCTTATGACACCTATTTATTCATCCATTAGGAAATATACAAAGGAAATGTAAGTTTGTTCTGTTATATGGTATGAACACCTGGTTTGTGCTTTTCACCGTTGTTTGCTTATATAAGTGTTAAAAACTGATTGTTTGGGAAATGTAGTTGGCATGTGGTGACGTTAATGTTTTTCTCAGTACGATAATATTTCGGCCTTAAACCCTATAATGCTTGCGATTAAATAGTGTCATTTTCAGGCTCGCCTCTTTATTACTCGGTATTGTGTGTAATAGGTGTTTTCTTTTCAAGTAGATGAAGTATTCCCTTCTCTAATTTATCCATAAATTTTACTTGCTCGAGCCCTCAGTTTGTAATGTTGTTGTCGGGGCACCGTCGTAATGTACGGCAGATGATGACTTGTCACTGCTGTGTACCAGAACTTGGTTTCCTTTGATTTACTTGTCCATTTACTGAGATTGTCTGTCCATCTTCCGGTCTGCCCTTCTTTCCCTATCCACGGTTTTTTTTTGAAGAAAGGTCTTGCTAAGAACACTAGTTATTGCATGGTTAAAGTGTCTTAGTTCTCACCACCAACATCACCATTATGAGATTTTTATGAGAGCTGTGACACTGAATCGTTTTGTGGGCTTTTTCTTTGTAATATCAAATACACAATTCCTTAGATGTTATAGTAGCTTAACTGTTTAATACTGCATTTTTGTAACTATATTTACTGTAAGAGAGTTTATATGGGGTGCTTAAACCAGAATTCGGTGAAAATTAAGAATACGCACAGCACCCATTTTCGGCGTAACCCTATCCCTAAACACTGGGTGTCCGTATTCTTTACCTTCGCCAACAAAGAGAATTGAATATATACACCTTGCTATTGTTAGCGATATAAGCGTTTATCTGGCATATAATGCATGGGTGGAGTTTCGGAGGGGCTAATGCAATTTCGCCGGATTCCTACGTTTTAGGTGTCGGAGATTACGAATATGCAAGAAACCACGTTTTCAAAAATTTTAATTCAATAAGCATATAGGTATGTGTATAAAGAGATAGATATATAGATATGAATGTCTTCATGGGGCTAAAAACAACAGTAACACCGTCTTCTAAAGGACCGGCACATTTTGTTGGCAAATATATTCCATGAATAAACGGATAGGGATAAATAGATAGACAGACAAATAAATAAATGGATGAAAATGTTCAACATTTTAAATTGGGGGAGGGGGTGAAATTCGAGCCCCTTCTTGAAGAACTTTTTAATATTAATTATTAAACATATTAATGTTTGGTTTGCAAGATTCTTTATGTGAGTTCGTGTGTTGAAGCATATTCTGTTGTGTCTGGGGAGAACCATTCTCTTTTAGTACCTTATAATTTAACACACTCACCGGTAAAATTTTTACTCATTTACTTTTCTAAAATTTCTTTTGCATCTTGCAACCTTTTCAATAAACAAAATCAAAATTTTAAATTTGGGGATGAAATTAAATTTTTTTTTTTTTTTTTTTTTTGCATATTCGTAATTTCTGACATCTAAAACGTAGGAATCCGAAAAATATTTTTCAAAGAAATGCCTTTTTCAAGGAGAGGTGCGATTCTGCATTAGCCCCGTTTCGGATTAGGACGCTCGCATATGTTGGATTTCCCCTGCCTTTTTTTTTTTTTTTTTGCATTCCTGCAGATGTGTACCCCATCCTCAACTTTGTTGCCTCATAACATCCAGTAAAATAGATACTTTTTACCGAAACCTTCAACAAATACTACTTAGATGCTGTAGATTTAGAGTATATAGGGATTTGTTGGAAAGAATTTTTCCGAGGGTGTGGGAGAGAGGAGTTTCGGAAAATTCACACAACCCAACTTTTTTTCCTCAATTTTCAGGAAAATTGGTATCTTTTAATAAAATTTTATTTTATACAAATACCTTTCAAACAGCATAGATTACGATTATAAAGGAATTTGTTATGAATTTTTTTCCCAAGGGTATTGGTTGAGGATTTTCAAATCAAGAAGCCCACATAAGTTGGAATTTCTCCGTTTTGACGGAGATTTTCCCAATTTTTTTTTTCATCTCGGCTTTCGAAATGATGTGGGGGCATCTTTTTATGAAAAAATAGTTTTGAAAATTTATGATATTTTTTTGCCTTACCCATCTCAGTCCCCGACTCCAAACCAATTTTGGTCATTGTTTTGACACTATACACTTAAAAAAAAAATGAGAGCAGCCTTTACGATATAAAAAAAAAATTAAATATTTGTAAATATTTTCACAGGAAAAAGTGTGTGATTTAAGGGAGATTAGGCTTATGTTTCTAGCATATCCCAAGAACACCCTCCTCGTTTCTTTATCATGAGGTTTTTCAATATATTTCTCCCCATTAACACATTTATACTATAAAAATTTTGAAAATTTATGATCTTTTTCAACCCCACTCCCCATTCTGTTTATGATTTTAAAATATTGAAGAGCCTGAAAAGGTTATTGCTGGGATTAATCCCTATATACTCTGAATATTAGATAACATATAATTTTTAATATATACAGTGCTATGAGTTCCAGCCAAAATGACAGTGAAGAATTTCTGAAGAATCGAACATTTCAGAAAGATACTATCCAGGCAATTGATCGCAAATCAGTTCATCACATATGCTCTGGTCAAGTCATTGTTAACCTAGCAACAGGTGTTAAAGAGCTTGTTGAGAACAGTATTGATGCTGGAGCCACAACTGTCGGTATGTATCAACATCATTGTTTTAGAAATTTTTTGATTTTTATTTTTTGTATTGAAATTTGTTAATATTATCTCATGTTTAATTGTTTTTGTGAAACCCTTGCCAACATTGTTTGAGTAGACTATTGCTATAGAAGTAAATATTAGTAATGTAAAGTATGTAAATGATCCATCTTGATTATGCAAACCTCGTTCTGAACTGAGTTATCAAACAGCTTTTCATTTGGGATAGTAAAAAGTTGTCACAGCCAGATTGTGCCATACCTAGTTTTGTCTCCATTCAGAGTATTTTGTGTTGATAACAATATAAGAAAGTAAAATAGGCCTTTTTTTTTATTATTGTTGCATACAAACCTTCCTTTAATATAAGTATATTTTGTTGATAAAGCTATTTTTGTGAGCATATGTTTTTTGGGTTTTTTTGCATCAGATGAAGTGGGTATTTTAGTAATGCTGTAGCATGATTTAACTTCACATTTTTTTTTATATGTTTTGTACAAAGCTGTTTATTATATTGTTTAGAAACTTTGCAACTTAATGATTATAATTAGCAGAGGTTCCAACCTTGTCAGTAACTGAAAATAAGTACTGCTTCTACTTCATATTTTAGTAATTATCATGAGGAAATGTGCTCAATTGGAAATGTACTTCTAATTTGAGTTTATTAAAGTAGTAAAGGTTGATCATAGCTATTATTATCACTGATGGATTGAATTAACAACTTCAAATTATTGTATACAGTTGGCAGTTCCTATGACATCTTATCTAATATTTAATCTAATCTGTGTTTTTATCAATGTCAATTTGAGCTATACTTTTGTTGTATTTAAAAACCTTTGCAGAAATTAAATTAAAAGAATATGGTTCTGAGTTGATTGAAGTTATTGATAATGGTTGTGGTGTGGCAGAAGAAAATTTTGAAGGTTTAAGTAAGTATATTGTTGCTGCATTAAATTCTTTCCAAATGCCATCTTATAATATGCTGTTTTGTTTTGTGGTGCATTGTATATTTTATGCTGTTTAGTGTTGTGGATGTAAATACCATGTAATGGTATAGCTTCAGTTCATGGCCTGATATCTATTCTGGGTGAAACTATTATGCTTCACTTATGCCTTGTACTTGTGAGCTTGGTCATACTCTGTAACACAGTGCAGACTGGGCTCAGCAGAGCTGACTTGTTCTTCAAAATATATTTTCAGTGTTTCTCCAATCATAAAATAGTTTACAAGACATTTTCTTTTCTTGTATTACCATTGTATTAATGGCAGATGATGGAGTGAGGCAAAGGTTCTAACAGCTCATCCTGGACTTTGAGGTAAACTACATTTCTTCTAGTCTGTGTTGGGAAGGGAAAATCTCAAGTAAAAATATGCCAAATGAAAAAAAAAAAGGCATCGGAGGGGCGATGCATACCCTGCGTGCACACAAGGAATAAATAAAATTTAATTTAATAATCTCAGAGGAATTCATATTTCAACAAAAATGACGTCAAGAGTTATTTCCCCTGTTTATTGTTTTTGCCTATATAACAAAGAAAAAAAGCATTTTGATTGACCAAACCAAAATTTATTGAGTTCGAGCCACTCACTCAAGTGAATTTCTGCCAAATTTAGTGAAAATTCAGTCACAACCGTTTTCCCGTAACTTTGCAAACACAGAAAGACGAACGACTACCATACTTTGCTTTCGCTTACGCGCACGGGGTAATTATATTAAAAAATCTTGAACCCAAGGTACATACTAAGAGATGTGTAGTGGCTGTATGGTTAAAATGTTTATCTACAGATGTATCTCAACAATGACAAGGAGTTGCGTCCCTTGATAAGTAACTCTTAGTCTCACTTAGCTGAAAATTACCTTTTCACCTTGTAATTGAATGATTATCCTGCAGAAAACTACTCCACTTAAAAGAGAAAAAAAAATGAATACCACTTCAGCAATTCACCAATATCCAAATCTGAAGTAGAGTCATTATCGACATAAAATAGGGCTGTAATGTGTTGAACTACTAATTCCAGGGTCTCATGTTCAAATATTGCTGTTGTTATTTTATTTTGTATGTTTGCAACCATTGTCACTTCAGTTTTCTTAGTTAATAACAAATCAAATTCTTCTCAGTTGAATATCACTGGGGACAGGGGAAGTATTAATAATTCAGATACAAGTGTAGTAAAACCACCTCATACATTTACCATAGAACTGTGTGTGTGTGTGTTTAAAACTAATAAATAAATGAAAATAGATAAACAAAACTTTAAAATATACTTATATGCTGAATTTTAAAAGTTTAAAATTAATTTTCCTTGTTTTTGGATTTTCTCAGCTTTGAAACATTATACCTCTAAACTGAAGGATATTTCTGACCTCACCTTAGTAGAAACATTTGGGTTTCGTGGAGAAGCATTGAGTTCATTGTGTGCCCTCAGTAAACTAACAATTATCACCAGACATATAAATGCTTCAGTTGGTACAAAACTCCAATTTGATCATCATGGAAAGATTAATTCATGCACACCTTGTGCAAGACAAGTAAGCTGCATTCATTTTTTTTATATTTCCTTACTTTTTGTGTCTTATTTCATTGTATCTCGGGAGGGTCGTTTCAATGGATGAGTTTACATCAAGAATCTTGCAAACCAAATACAAAATCGAAATTTTCTGTCTTATGTTCTATGTAATTGGTATAGTCCATAATCTTTAATTAATGGCATATTAGGCATCGTCTATAAGAAAGGCATTTGTTTGACTGATGAACTCTTCTTTGGTTTGTGCCAATATTGTGGTCATCTCTTTCTCAACCCACATATAACAGATATTTGTTAGGCCATTGATGACTATTTTGTTAACTTATTTTGTTAAACCCTCTGAAGCTCCTTCTCTTCCCATGTTTTCCCTTTTCCCTACAAACATTAATGTTAACCATGTCAGCTTGATAGGTCTTCTAAGGGCTAGAGTTACTGCTCTTTGACTAATTGATATAAATAAAAATGATTTCGAAAACGTAGAATTTTAGAGATTGTAGTAAACACAATTCAAATGTTAGTAAAATGATTATGTTTCAAAGTCAAAATATTTTCATTTTTTTTCTTCAACCTTATGTAATTTCTTTGAATGTGCATTTAACTTAACTGTTTCAAAGTTATTTCAAATGGGAACAGTATGTTTTTTACTATCTTAAAAATGTATTTTCATCTGCAGCCAGGATGCACTGTCATATTGGAGAATTTGTTTTCAACACTACCTGTTAGGCATAAAGAATTTTTAAGGAACTTGAAAAAAGAATTCTTTAAAATGGTTCAAGTTTTGAATTCCTACTGCCTTATTAACGTCGGTGTGAGGATTTCATGTTATAACCAGGTTGGAAAAGGGTAAGTAATGTTTTTAGAGTCATTGTAAAAGAATTTAAGTAAATAAAATTACATCTTTGGGAAGGAAGAACAATCATTAAACTTAGTGATCAATTCTGTTTATAAATAAAAAGGTGACAACACATATTTAAACTAAAATTATTTAAAAATAGACTGTGCAATGCAGTAGAAAATGAGCCTACTTTTTTATATTTGCTTCACTGTGAAATTCCAGTCTTACTTTTCAGTTAAGGAATGAGTGATAATTAAAATCATTGCCTCTCAAATTGTAAAAGGTTCATAAAGATTGTTGCTCATCTACAGTTTCTTGGTATTGTGTGGATGGGATAAAAGTTTCTTCTTTGCTAAAAGGCCATCACAGGAACGTAATATTCTCAACAGCTTTCTGAATTGAGATATGTTCTGAATTTTGGAAAGTGAAGGCAACTGATGGGTTTGATGTAGATGTTCAGTTGGAACATTTGTAGGTTTATGTTTGCAATGATAAGATGAGTAAGGAGCAAGCTCTTGTTGAAAAAGAGAAAATAATTTGTGGATTAAGACAAAGTATGGTTGATGTGAGGGTGAGAGATAATTGCATTAGTTAGTACAGTTTTCTAGCAAAATCTACTATTGTAACAGGAGAAGAGATAAAAGTTGGAGTTGGTACATCTTGAGGCTAGTATTTGTAGTGTGTTGGTGTGACTAGTAGTTGGAATAGTATTTTATTATTTTTTTCTGACACCGATTTGTATATAGTTTTTTTCCTACTACTGAATTATATGTAGTTTTTTTTTTGTTTGTTTGTTTGTTTTTTTTGTTCTTGGTAGGTTTTAGATTTAGCCATAAAAATTATGTTGATACCAAACTTGTTTATTATAACCATGAATGAATTTGTGAATTTTATTTTTGAAAGATAAGAATTTCCTTTCTCATTTTTTAAAATTTCTTTTCTTGGTATTCTTCAGATCAAGATCATTAATTGTATCATCAATTGGAAAGTGTTCAGTTAAAGAAAATATCGCTAATATTTTTGGAACAAAGCAAGTATGTATTATCAAATTTAACATTTAGAGAAAGAAAATCATTTTTACATTTATTGTTATGAATTAATAAACAGAAAGACTTTGGTTTGCTTTTAAAAGCCTGATGTTGACTGAGGTTTCCTAATAATTATTGGCAAAGTAGGAGTGGCTGTGTGGTAAGTAGCTTGCTTACCAACCACATGGTTCCGGGTTCAGTCCCACTGCATGGCACCTTGGGCAAGTGTCTTCTACTATAGCCTTGGGCCGACCAAAGCCTCGTGAGTGGATTTGTTAGACGGAAACTGAAAGAAGCCCGTTGTATATATATATATATATATGTGTGTGTGTTTGTCCCCCCCACCATCGCTTGACAACTGATGCTGGTGTGTTTATGTCCCCGTAACTTAGCGGTTTGGCAAAATGAAACCGATAGAATAAGTACTAGGCTTACAAAGAATAAGTCCTGGGGTCGATTTGCTTGACTAAAAGGCAGTGCTCCAGCATGGCCACGGTCAAATGACTGAAACAAGTAAAAAAGTAAAGTATTTTATATTATGCAGAAATTTATCATTGCACTCTCAATTAACTTAGATCTTTATGAATTTTTTTTTTGATATGCTGGAAAATAAGTAATTTCAGACCTCTTAAATATCCACAGAATATCTCTTATTTCCCATTTATTATGACTATTTTTAGGTTACTAATTTCTCAAATATTGATAAATCATCAACTGCCCTGTTTCCATTTATAATCATTGTTGTTGTTGCTAACATAATTCTCATTATTACCATAATAATATCATGTTTATCTATGTTTGTTTGATATTTCATCATCATCATCATCATCGTCGTCGTTTAACGTCCGCTTTCCATGCTAGCATGGGTTGGACGATTTGACTGAGGACTGGTGAAACCGGATGGCAACACCAGGCTCCAATCTAATTTGGCAGAGTTTCTACAGCTGGATGCCCTTCCTAACGCCAACCACTCAGAGAGTGTAATGGGTGCTTTTACGTGTCACCCGCACGAAAACGGCCACGCTCGAAATGGTGTCTTTTATGTGCCACCCGCACAAGCCAGTCCAGGGGCACTGGCAACGATCTCACTCGAAAATCCTACGGGAGCCAGTCAGGCGGTACTGGCAACGGCCACGCTCAAAATGGTGCATCTCATGTGCCACCCCCACAAGAGCCAGTCCAGGGGCACTGGCAACGATTTTACTTGGCTTGCCGGGTCTTCTCACGCACAGCACATTTCCAAAGGTCATATTTACTGATCAATTTTCCTTTGCCAATGCTGTTCCATATTATCTCATCTGTGATTTTTTTCAAATATCATATTTAATCTGTTAATGTTACATGTCCAAACATGTATATATTTCTTGTATACATCAGCCAATATCTTTGATACTCATTTAATCTCTCAATCCATTTCATTAAGTGTTGTAGCTAGTTTATTTCATGAGTCTGACTTACCGTACATAACTCATGTCTCTCTAGTTACTGTAGACTTACTATCATGAAGTATCGTATTTTGTATAAATCTCATCATATAGTTTGCTTTTTTATATATACACGCACATTTCCTATACTAATTTTATCATCTAAAGTAACAGAACTTCTGTACTACTTCTGGTGAACCATCTCATCATGTAAATTGATCATTCATTTGAGAGATGTTCGTTAATTTTAAAATCTATTATATAACTGACTAAAAGTCATGTCATTTCTTAAGATATTTTATTCTATTTGTTTTGGATAGCTCAGTTAAAATTTATAATATACTCACTTCATACTTATGGAAAATATTTTTTGGTCTATCAAACTCACCTTTTGGAAACAAGGTTGTTTTACAAAGGTCAACAGTCTGAATATTTATCCATTCATAATAATGATTTCTAACATTGGCACATGTGCACAACTTTGTGGGTAATTATAGGGCCCCATGGAGGCAAAGTGGTTGAGTTCCTTTTGAGTATTGGGCCTCACGGAGGCAATGACCAAAACCTTTGGCATTATGTCGTGCTTGAGAAGAAAACCCATTTGGCACCCATGCCGGTGGCACATAAACGCACCCCGGTGTCATGCAAATGGCACCCGTGCTGGTGGCATGTAAAAACACCCATTACACTCTCGAAGTGGAAGGGCATTCAGGTGTAGAAAACCATACTCTATCAGACTGGAGTAGCCTTCCCGCGTGCTAGCCCAATAAAACCGTCCAACCCATATCAGTATGGACAACGGACGTTAAATGATGATGATGATGATGATTAAATCGACCCCAGTGTTTGACTGGTGTTCTGTTGAGTCCAGAAGGATAAAATGCAAATTTGATCTTGGTGGAATTTAAGCTTTTAACCTAGAAGGCCATAACTAAATACTGCAATGTATTTTGTTGCTCTAATGATTCTACCAAGCCATTTGACCACTAGTGACAATAACTTATCTAAAAAATTTTAAGCATATAATTTAACAGTTAACAATGATAAACATAAGTAATATGTTTATATAACACATTTGTTTCAATAATTCTAACAAATACTTATTAACAAAGGAAATATAAATCTAGTCATTGAAAAAAAAACATCTTTTATAATCTGGAAACATTTGTCTGTTGTATGTTAAACAATAAATCATTAGTTTTGCATCAAAACTGAATGAAATGTCACTTTATCTTACAGCTTCAAACAATTTCAGAAATTATTCATACTAAACCCTCAGAAGATGTATGTGCTGAGTTCGGAATAAAACTGAATGAAGAAGTGTGTGATCTTTTCAGGTATTTTAAGAGAATTAATTATATTACTATTTCATTGTATAAATGGTAGGTGATGACAGATTTTCACTTGAGTGCCATATAAAACGCCATGTAATATTTAGTCATGTCACTTCATGTTCTGACCTTGGATTTCCTCTCAAGTTCATTTTTAAAAATAGTAATGATAATGAGCTTATTGTATGCAGTTCTCAGATGCACTATGGCATGTCAGAAATGGATAAAGAGTGGGTATAAAGTGGCAATAGTCAAGTAAACAAAAGATAGCAATGATAACCAAAAGTGCATGCCTAGTACACAGACAGAAAATAGAATTTTAAAAGAGCTATAAAATGTAAAGGGCTCATAGGCCTGGTAAAAGTACTGGTGAATTTCAGGAAGCATGGAATCTTTGAAGAATATAGTGTCATGAGAGCTATCAACTGATGAAGATAGTTTATTCCATACTTTGACAATTCTGAACATGAAAAATGTTTTAAAAAATCATGGATATCTTGCTGATTTTTGATTTTAAGAAACTTCTACGCAAATGGTAGAGATATTAAATTTTAAAAGGTGGCCAAGTTAAATGGATAATCTTAGCCTCTACCAAGTCAGTTGCCAGATGTCAAAGCTTTAGTGTGTTGATGCTCTGAGGAGCAAGAAGTTCAAGATATTGGTAATTGATTGACAAGGTGTATTCATCTGGATGCGTATCTCTGGACAAGATGGAGTTCCAAGAGAATCAAACTGTAAGTGTAGTTACATATATAGCTTTAAATAGATAGCCAGTTGTAGTTGATAAGGATCTTACTAAGTGATGCTTAGAAACCTTTGGTCTTGTTGACAATATTAGATATGTGGTTTGCCTGATGCAGATCATTGTTGACGATAATGCCTTGGCCACATTCATGAGAAGACTTAAGATTGGTGTTGTAGATGGAATAGATAAATTCCAGGTTCTTCCTTGTGAAATGTATAGTGATGCACTTGTTTACAGCCAACTTGAGTTACCACTCAGAAATCCTTTGCTGCATTGTGTTCTGGTCAGATTGTAGGAAAGATCTTTAGCATATAGGATCTGTTCTTTTTATCTCAAAGTGCTGCTTAATGTCATCTGCACTACACTTCAAGTTCACATCCATTTTTTTTTTAATGAATGCTCCAAACAACTGGATACAGATGTAAATACATAAGGTGCAGAATGTTGTCCTTGTATTGTGATCACCTTTTTTCAATTGAGAATGAAGAACTTCAACCAGTTATAAATGGATTGGAACAAGTAATAATCCAAGGGAGCTAGGTCCAGACCACATGCTAGGTGTGGCATCAGTTTGATTGCCTGAAGTTCCTGGAGTTTATTCCATGTTGCTCAAATGATATGAGGTCTTGCATTGTCTTGCTGATGAAGAGCTCACTTTTTGTTAACTAATGCCAGGTATTTTTGCCACACATTGGCATACATCTGCTCCAGTTGTCTGGAGTAAAGGTTGGCATTGGTGGTTCAATTGTCCAGGACAAATTCAGAGAATTATCCCCTCATAATTCCACCAGATGTAGAGCATCACTTTATGTTCAAAATACCCATGTTTGGCAACAGGTTCTGGAAGCTGGCCCTTGCTTAACCACTACTTATGCACATTAGCATTGCAGAAACAAATGTTCCTTGGATTATTCTTTGTTTGGATTCATGGTTCACTTCCTTCGCTCATGACGTTTCATTAACCAAGAGGAGGTGGAAGCTTCAGTGAAGGACTTCTTTGCTTCAAAAGAAAGAAGTGGTATCAACCTGAGATCAAAGAACTGGTAGAAAAGTGGCTTCAGACAGTGCAACATGATGGCCTCTACTTTGAATGTTAGGCTGCTTTTGTTGTAACTTGATGGATCATCATCATCATCATCATCGTCGTTTAAGCAAACAAATTACCAAAATATTGCAAAACTTTTGACTCAGCACAATACCATCTCCATATAAACCTACCTGTTATTCCTCCACTTATCGTCCCTGATATATCTCATTCCTCAAATGTTGCATAAAACACTCATCCAATCAATCTATTCTTCTCTGAACTGAAAACCTCTGTAATTCACTTCCTGCTAACAGGTGTTCAAATTGATCATCAATCAGTTAAAACTTACCAATATGGGTGGATTTGCAAAGGTCATGCCACTGCCCCTAAACCTGTTAAATAACAAACAAAAAAGAAAAACAGCAGGAAACATTTAGAACTATGAGTTCAAGAGCTAAATACCATAATGCAAAACCATTTTTCCATATTGTAAGGTATTGCTAATATTCATTTTGATTGCCGAGGACTTAAAAATCAATAATGTTAATTTTATAGCATTGACGGTTACATTTCAAAATGTGAACATGGCTGTGGAAGAAGTAGCACTGACCGGCAATTTTATTTTGTCAATAAACGCCCCTGTGATTCTGTGAAGGTAAGTTTCAATAATGAGAATAATTAATAGAATTTGTTAATGATTATATATATATTATATCCATTGAGTTTACTTAATGAATGCCATCTATAATATTAGAGCATACTGGTTCAAGCATGGCCGTGTGGTAAGAAATTTGCTTCCCCACCATGTTGGTCTGAATTCAGTTCCACTGCATGATACATTGGGCAAGTGTCTTCTAATCTAGCTCTGGGCCAACCAAATCCTTGTGAGTGGATTTGGTAGACAAAAACTGAAAGAAGCCTGTCATATAAAATAACTAGGGCAGCTTTACGCAATATAAAACCAAAAAG
The DNA here is from genome assembly GCF_046866305.1 of Octopus bimaculoides. Lineage (NCBI taxonomy): Eukaryota > Metazoa > Mollusca > Cephalopoda > Octopoda > Octopodidae > Octopus > Octopus bimaculoides. The sequence continues at coordinate 175,248,298 of NC_142928.1, read as the reverse complement.
GACAAATTCAATTGTTACTAATTGTGACTGATGGTGCAGGGTAGAACCTACATTGCTAGAAATAAGAGCTAAAAACCCTTAGAGCTGTAAAGAAGCTTGTTTACAACCATCACATGATGTCAAGACAAAGTGTACTCACACACAGAGGGTTCATTCAGTTTCCATCTACCAAATTCACTCATGAAATTTTGATTGACCTGGGACTATAGTAGATGACATTTGCCTAAGGTGCCACACAGTGTGACTGAACACTAGACTATATGATTGGGAAACAAGCTTCTTAGCCTCACAGCCTTACTTGTTCTTATTCTTAAATGAAATTCCTTAAATATGCTTATTATATCCTAATCATGTCCATGCTGTGTGTGACTACTAACATGTTTTCTGTATATAGTCCTTTACTGGAGACGTTTAGTCTTATATTAAAGATGTTTAAAATGTAAGGGAAAAATAATTGTAATACACATTAGCATACATTATTCTCTTATTCCTCTACTGCTTTCTTATTTACACTCCTGTCTACCAATTTGTCTTATAGTTTTCTCATAATTACTTTATTTTTATTCTTATTTTCATCTTTATAATGATTTACCTTATCTTAAATTTTGAAAATCTAAGCTCTTAAATCTTAGAAACTTAGTCTCATTTTGATCAAATTTATATCTCCATTGTATGCTTGTATGTGATTAGTAAATCTTAGTCATGGGCAAAAGTGGTAATGTGAAATTTGGAATAATACGATGTAAAATCTCAGTTTGTAGTTCTTGTTATTAACTCTAAATTATATATTGAGTGTTGAATCCTATGTTGTCTTTAAAATCAAAATAATCTCAAATAACTCTGCTGCCTATGAGTGTGCTTGGATTTTTATACTGACTGATTTTTCGTAAGTAAATCTTTTGCTTTTGCAGATCACTAAGATTGTCAATGATGTTTATCACATGTACAACCGTCACCAGTACCCATTTGTGGTTCTTCAGCTGAACATTACCAAAGGTAATATTTCTACTTCCTTTCTTTGTTGCTGCTGCTGCTGCTGGTACTACTACTACCACCACTACTGCTACTGCCGCCGCTATTTTCATACCTTCTCTCTTCAAAATTGATCTTTTTTCTAATCAAACAAAATCAGGTTCATCCTCATCAGTAAATATCAGACACAATATAATCCTTTAACACATAGTGCTTGCAGTATCTAATTTTCCATCCTCAAATTTTTCATTTCAACTTTTCCTGCATTCAAAATAATCATAATCATCATCATTTAAACATCCATTTTCCATGCTGGCAGGGTTAGACAGTTTGACTGGGAATGGTAAGCCAGAGAACTCTACTAGGCTCCAGTCTGATTTGGTTTGATTTCTATAGCTGGATGCCATAGAAATCCAAGAGTGTAGTGGGTGCTTCTTACAATCTTGAGTTCAAGATCTATTGGAGTTAGCTTTATTTACTTTTCTTCATTCTAGGATTGATAAAATAAGAACTAGTTGTTGTTGTTAAAGCCCCTCAATGAAAGACTTGTGATCAAAGGCATTCCAGTCATGATCATCCCATCTGTATTATCCAGTGTATCTTTTTCTTATTCAAGATAGAAAAGTCTGTTTTAAAGAAGATTTAGCTGCTATTTTTAGAAGACCAAGCCTATATATTAGTCCTCAATCAAAATGCTGTGGTAATAGATTAGATATTGAGTTAGTGGATTGTCTGTTGTGTCTTTGGACATGGTATATCAGTCTACATGTTTGATAAGATTTTTCAAATAAAAACTGCCATGCAAGAAACCCATTGAAATGGACAGTAGATAAATAAAAAAGCTGATGCAAGTTTGAGGAGACTCATTAGTCTAAAATAAAATGCACTCAGTGATAGAAATGCAATCTAACTAAAAATTCTTGTAAAAAATTATGATATACACTACAAAAAAATAGCTAATTTTCTGTAGTGTGTACCAAATGGTGAAGGACAAAATGTTAGGAGATGCAAAGAGACCTGTCCAACCTATCAACTATCAACAGCTTTGTAGATGCTGATCATCGTGTCAAAGGGTAATGGGATATCAGGATTTGATTCCAGAGAGAAAGCATGCAAAACAGCTTTCACATCCAAGGAGGGCATCAGTACACAAATTACCTCTTCCTTGCATAGGGAGATAGTAATGGAAAATAATGACACTGAACTCTGTCAAAGCCCCACAATTGATATGAGTACACTTCAAATCCATTAATGAGGATTTACCAGAGGGCAGGTTTGATGTCAGGAACCATGGTAATTCCAACTCCAGTAGCATGTATTTAAATTGGTGGTTGCCGGTGCCCCTGGACTGGCTCTTGTGCGGGTGGCACATAAAAGACACCATTTTGAGCGTGGCTGTTTTCGTGCGGGTGACACGTAAAAGCACCCACTACACTCTCTGAGTGGTTGGCATTAGGAAGGGCATCCAGCTGTAGAAACTCTGCCAAATTAGATTGGAGCCTGGTGTTGCCATCCGGTTTCACCAGTCCTCAGTCAAATCGTCCAACCCATGCTAGCATGGAAGGCGGACGTTAAACGATGATGATTATGATGATGATGTTTATGACACATTCAGGAAAAGACAGGTTGGGTACAAACTCTTAGTTGGAATTCAAGTCTCAAAAACCTGTCTCAGCATGTTTGGAGATGTGAAATGATGATGCCAGAATGTTTACCTGAACAGATTGTCAAAATACTCAGGTTACAGATTCTTTTCTCACTTGCTTGATGCTAGTGGAACCACAGCAGCAACTTTATGACAGTCAAATGTTTAGGAGACATTTTCTTTTCATCATTAACCTACTAGTAAGTGGCCTATAGTGGACGTAAACTCTTGGTTAATCAATTTGTTTCATAGTTTTATTTGTATGTAGCCATCTCCTTGCAAATGTTGGACCTTCCTGTTTGAGAAATCTCTATTCAACAAACCAGTTCAATTAATATTTTTCTGTTTTTATTTATACATTTTTCCGTGACTTAGCCAAAGAATGATAGAACCTATGACCCTTTTCAGTGTGTGCAAGATTGATGTTCAGACCAGAAACTTATCTGAATGCTTGCAACAGAATGTAATCTGATTTAGGTACACAAGGGGAAGGTGGTGGTGTTAAAATGGATGACGTATGAAGTCTAACACTTAAAAAAAAAGAAATGATTTGCCTGGAAGGTTTGGGAAGATAGTTTTTGTGTATGGCAGATGCACAGGGGCAATAAACACTGAAAATGTGGAGAGAACAGCTTCCATCACATGCCAGGGAGAAAAACTAGAAGTAGTTGATAGCTTCCGTTACCTAGGTGACCAAGTCAGCAGTGGGGTTAGTTGCTCTGAGAGTGTAGCTGCTAGAATAAGAATAGCCTAGGCAAAGTTCAGACAGCTCCTACCTCTGCTGTTAACAAAGGGCCTCTTGCTCAGAGTGAAAGGTAGACTGTATGGCATGTGCAAACAGCCGTGCTACATGGCAGTGAAACGTGGGCTGTGACTGTTAAACAGCAATGGCGACGATGATCGCAGGCTTCCACACAGCTTCTGCCTACCAAATTTTACTTATAAGGTTTAAGTTGACTCAAGTTTATGGTAGAAGAGACATTTTCTTAAGGAGTTGTACTGTGAAATTGAACCTGAAACCATATAGTTGAAAAGCGAAATCTTAACCACACAGCTATAGTGCACTTCTTCTTTAAAAATTTCTATTTATAAAGCATTCTTAAATTGTTGACACTTAACTAAATGTTTATATTTTATTTTCATTTTTTCTCCTTCTCTAGGAAGTGTTGATGTCAATGTTACACCTGATAAACGGAAAGTATTCTTTGAGAATGAGAAGTTACTTCATGCTATCATAAAGGTTCTTGTCAACATCTTTTTTTATTTGTGTTTCTCTCCCTCTCCAATGTTTTACTTGTATTGATTTGTGTGATGATAGTGAAACTGATTATGGTGGCAGTGGTTTTTGTTTAGCTCCAAATCAATCCTGATCAAAAGCATTCCAATGTGCCCAGCCTGTCTTTTCCTTTATGTCATAAACCCAGGTTCACATCCAGTGTGTCTTTTCCAAAGACTCTGGAAACACTAGGTTCTTAAACCAGAAATTGTTAGTTCAAGTCCCATGGATGCAGAGTCATATTTTGATATGGGGTACAATAATTGTGATTTTAAGTGCTGGTATACTAACCACATGATTAAAAGGCTCTTCTTATTACAACTATTTTGTTTTACCCAGAGCAAAGCATATAACTCTGCATGGTTGTGGTTGCTTGATTGACAAAAACAGGTTCTATTCATAATTTAGTGTTAGAAAAGAGCATCCATCTTTAAAAATAGTTGCTCTATTTATGCAAACATGAAATAATAACTGCAAAGTCAAGGAATTTGATGTAATACATTATCTATTTTGTGTTATCATCATTTTTGTTTGAATTCTGAGAACTAAGAATTGCATCTTTAGACGAGTGATCTAAAAGAGAAACTGAGGTTTCATTGTTAAAAATAATCTCATCAAGCCATTGGATTTACTAAAGCCTTAGTAGAAGATACTTACCCAAGACACAGTGGGTTTGGACCCAGAAACGCATGGTTGTGAAGTGATTCTAACCATACAGATATACTTGCTCCTATAACCATTCTCCAAAGACCTGACGTCTTCCTTTGCTAAATTTATAACAAAGACACAAGTTCACATAATTTTGTATGAAAACTGCAATTTTTGCACAGTTCACTAAAACCTTTTTCTATTTCAGGCTTCACTGTTGGCACTTTATGAACCAACGTCTGCTATTTGTACAAGTATTTCTATGAAAGGTAATGCAGTTGAGTTAATTTCTTAGTATTGATCTTGAAATTCTAGTATTTTTAATTTGCTTAACCTCCTTGCAAAATGCCAGATGTTAGAAGTGGCTATAATGATGTATGATGAAGATAAAGGGTAATGAACTGTGTGACCAAATAGTTATTATTGGGAGTTAAGGTCAGCTCCTGTTTGAGCAGGAAGAGTAAAGTCTAAAATCCAGTGATTTTAGGAACTTCATGTATTGCTGTAACACAAAAGTAATCAATCATATACATCATTGAGTAAGTGTTCTAGCCATGGTCATCCTGCTTTTATTGTGGGACATAATTTCCTAACACTTTAGATTTAATACATGTCACCATTTGATATAAAGTGTATTGAATTTGTTGTTTAGTGGTAGGTCAGCTTTGATGGAGCAGATCAGACATTCCTGTTCTAACCATCCTGCCTTTGTTTGATTGCTTTATTGTTTTATGAGAGTAGGTTATTTCTGGTAAAACACATGACATACAGGTTCCCTCATGTTAAAGTAGATTTGACTGCTACACTAAGCAGGATATGTGATTATATACAGGGTGTCCACAAAGTCTGGGTACATGGGGATTAACACATACTTTAAGAAATTATTATTTCTTATATTTAATTGTTTATGTTATGATTTTATTTACTCCATGTACCCAGACCTTGTGGACACCCTGTAGAAGTTCCTTGTTGGTTTGTGTCTAACAATAGTTTTTACTTTATGAAAGTAAAATGGAACTGGGTAACAAAAACACTCATTTCAGATTATTAAAATTAGGTTATGTCAGTTGATATTCTTGTAACTTGTAAGATGGACATGTCAGCTGTTCATATTCCATATCAGGTGCTGCAATGTATCCCAAGAAAAAACACTGAACTCTCAGTGGCTATGTTCACCCATTTATAAAATGGGGAACATATCAAGATATAGTTCAACACTTTTAGCAGTGGTGAACTGTATAATTGATTTGGTGTCCTTTATTTTCAGTGCAAAGTGCTAATTTTCCATGAAACTGGTAAAAGCAACAGGAAACTATACCAGTGTATGTAACTTTGAAACAATTCAGGAAGACCAGCTCTTTTGTGGTGCTCCAGCAACTCAGTGAGTTGCAGGACATTAATTATGTTAAATGAGAGTGGATGGGTAATAGGTCATTGGTGGGTGGTAATAATAGTTTTAGATAATAAAACTGGCACTCTATCAGTTACAATAACAAGGGTTCCAGACGTACAACTTAATAATAATGATGATAATCTTTTCTGATATAGGCACAAGGAACTGGAACAATTTTTTTTTTTTTTGACCCTGAAAGGATGAAAGGTAAATTGGACCTTGGTAGCATAATGATAATGATAATAATAATAATAGTAGTAGTAGTAGTAGTAGTAGTAGTTTTTGCTTTAGGTACAAGACCAGCAATTTTGATGGGAGAGAGGTTAGTACTTGACTAGTATTTTATTTTATTGACCTCAAAAGGATGAAAGGCAAAGTTGATCTCAGTAGGATTTGAACTCAGAATGTAGAGAGCTGGAACAAATATCACAGATCATAATTTTTAGAAACTCTAATGATCCTGCTAGTTTGCTGCTCTTAATTGTTTCTAAGCTAGGCAGAAGGCCAGGTGTTTTGTGGAGAGGAGGATAGTCGAAACCCTGCCATGCTAAAAAGCACCATTCGAGCATGGCTGATGCCAGTGCCACCTGACTGGTTCCCATGCCAGAGGCACATAAAAGCAGCCACTGAATGATTGGCGTTAGGAAGGGCATCCAGATGTAGAAATCTTGCCAAATCAGAGTGAAGCCTGTCCAACCCATGCCAGCATGGAAAGCAGACGTTAAATGATGATGATGATGAGGATTGACCACAGTAGTTGAAGGTACTTTATTTTATCAATCTCTGAAATCCCAGAAGGATGAAAGGCAAAGTTGAACAAGGCAGGATATGAACTCCGAATGTAAAGAGCTGGAAGAAATACTGCAAGACACTTTTTCTGATGCTCTAATGATTCTTCCTCTTGTTATATCTAACTCCAGCTTTTATTTTATGAGAAATTAACTATTGCTCACTTTCAGGAAAGGATTCTAAAAACAACAGGTTTGCTGCTGGCCAATTAGATGGTTCTTGTAGTGTAATAATGGAGAAATGTAAAGAAAAATTTTACAATTTTCAGTCTTTAGTAATTTGAAGTCATAAAAATTTTCAACGTAAATATGATTGTAGTTTTTTTAATCCTTTGTCTTTATTTCAGGTCAGTTAAGTTTTGATACAAAACATGAGAGAGAATTTAATGAAAGGTAAGCTGTCTTGAATTTTTGTTGTCTTTTTTATTCTTGTTCATTATTTAAAAAGAAAATATATTACTATCTTGAACAGCATCCAGTACCACTAATAACACGAAATAAGCTGTCAGTTTTCTAAGAATTATCACTCTTATAACTTTTTTCTATTTACTTTTACTTGTTTTAGTCATTGAACTGTATCCATGCCTGGGCACCACCTTGAAGACTTTAATTAATCATATTGGTTCCAATACTTATTTTTAAGTCTGGCACTTGGTGATCTCTATTTGTTGCACTGCTAAGTAATGAGACATAAACAGAAACTGTGTTTTTCAAATGGTGTCTATGTAACGACTAACATAGACACACACACACACACACACACACACACACATGAAAGGCTTCTGCACAGTCTCCCTGTACTAATTTCATTCACAAGGTATTAGTCAAGTCAAAGTTTAAATAGAAGAGATCTACCTTAGGTGCCATACAGTTGGACTGAACTGAATCCAAAACCATGTGATTGCAAAAAAAAAAAAAAGCTTCTTATTTGCACAACCATACCTGTGTCTTTTATAAAATTCATTACTGACAAATTTTTAACTTATGTCATTTACTCACTTGATTTGCCTGTTATGTTTATATGTAATATGGGCCTCATAGAGAAAATAATATAGAAGTGGGATATGTAGAATTTAGCTGTTACAAACTCATCCAACTGATACCAACAATAATAAAATTTGCATAAAACATTTTTACATAACATTTCCGCATCATTGATTTAATACTTGTTCTATATTTTGGCATGTATGGCTTGTTTTGGCATACAACATGTCACTTGATACAGTCCTTTAGAATAATGTTTGTTTCTTTTTGATAAAAGTTACATTTTCAACTATGTCCATGCTTACTTACAATCGTTATCCACTAACAAGAAGTGAAGTTTCAGCCTATAGGTATTGACAGTAAGTAGGGACAGTTGTTGGATTTTTTCTATTTTATAGTTGACAAACTTATATTAATATCTATTGTTAGTTTTTGTCTATTATACAAACAAAATTTCCAAATATTAGATACATGATATTCAGTAATCTTTGCGCAATCTATTCAATTATCATTATTTATGTCTATGCAGGCATGACAAGGATGGGTGTATTCTTCACCAGGGAGGGTCTTTGTATTTAAGAGTAATCATGCATCCCGCTGTCTGGTGAGAATGAAATCAATCTGGCTAGCTGAGTCACCTGATTGATAGGTTATCAGGTGGCTGGCTGGGCTTCCTGAAGTTGGTGTTGCAGATTAAAAGGTTATAAGCATAATAGAACTCCAGGAGCCTAGCTCTTTCTTTATTTCTGGGAATATGTTGAATAAAATCATAATTAACTGATCCTCCTGTATTTTCTTTCACCCAAAGCTAAGAACTTTTCAGCACCACCTCAAATAATACTTTTAAAAATTTATTCACAGTTGTGAAAAAGAATTGTCAAGTCCTAAGCAGGTATGTACATAATATATTATCAGTTTAGTTTCTTGTATCAAATTTACTGCTCAAGAGTTGATGTACAAGCTTTTCTCTCTCCCTCATTCTATAAATATGTATATCTGTCTATCATCATCATTGCTTAATGTCCATGTTCCATATTGGCATTGTTTGGGTGGTTTGACAAGAACTTATGGGCTCAAGAACTGCATAGCGCTCCAGTGTCTGCTTTAGTGTGGTTTCTATGGTTGGATACCCTTTCTAATGCCAACCACATCACAGTAAGTATTGAATGTTTTTTCTCTGTCATCAACACTAGTGAGGTCACAATACAGCTTGTAAGACTACCTCCAAGGAAGCAGCTTTGTGCTATGAGATGAGGATTAAAAGTACGAAAGAAATTACCAAAACAGGGCAGGTTTCTTATATATCTGTCTATCTATCCATCTGTCCAAGATAATTTATCTGCTACTCTCCTGTAGCATTCATGCAAACTTACTAATCTACCCACTCACTTTATCCAATCTTCTGTACAACTCCATTTATATTCACCTTCCTGTCACTTAAGGGTATGCCCCGACACACCTTTACCATTTTCTTGCTTTTCCAACTGGGGTAGCCATGTATCTTCTCTTCAGTAAGATACCTCTTCCTGACCCTCTCTCATACTTTAACCACTCATCATCTGATATAAAGCCACTTCCCTCAGTACTATACCCCATTTTGTTGATGGGTCTTGTCTTGCAAGTTACTTGGTGACCTCACTAGTGCTGGTGCTATGTAAAAAGCATTCGGTACACTCTATAAAACAGTGAGCATTAAGACGAGTATCTAACTGTAGAAACTATGACAAAACATTGACTCTTGTGAAACTGTCCACTCTATGCAAAAGAAAATGGACATTAAACTATGATGATGATGATTATATATACTAATATACCAATTTACCCTTCTCTCTTTGTCATATCTCTCCCTCTTTCCCTGTCTTTATGTTTTGTTTCAATCCTCGCATCTTTTAATGCTCACATTTTATATATAGTTTGCTATGGTGTTATAGCCTCTCTTGGGAAAGTATCTAGGTATCAGTTCTCATTACTTTCCCAACTTATAAAAATATGTAGTTGTAGTATTTACACCTGTCTCATAAATATTGACATTATTAATTTAATGTCTTGTATTTAGTTGCATTCCTTTATTATCTCAATTTATACCCTAACCCACTGAGAATGTCTTTGACTAGCTATAATCAATAATCGCGTCAGTCTCATTTTCATGTGTTTTGTGATACTAGTATGAAGTCCATCATTCAGGGAACAATGTAGAGTTAAGATGAGCCAATGAAATAGCCTCTGTGTAGTCTTAAAAATGACTGGAATACTAGGGGAATTGGTCCTGAACATGATATACCAGGCTAAGAAATACAATCTTGAACAATAGACTTGTCATACATAGATATTTGATCAACTACCTACATGTCAGAGCTGACATGTGGCTCTTTGTGTCTAGGAAAGAGTACTGGATTATGAACCACGTAGCTTTAAGTTCAATGTATACTATAGCCATTGTGTTCTGACTGTGAGCAAAGCAAAAGCATCTACTTGCATGTTTTCTTGCCTAACACCAAGTCTAATTTCAACCTTACTATTAACCATTTGTCTATGAATCCACATTTGCATGGATTTGTGACTTAGTGGTTATCTGTAAGGTATGTCCTGTTGTAAAAATAATTTGTTCCAACAAAAGCCATCTCTTATTCTTTGTAAGCCTAGTACTTATTCTATCAGTCTCTTTTTGCCGAACTGCTAAGTTACGTAAACACACCAGCATCGGTTGTCATGCGATGTTGGGGGACAAACACAGACACACACACACACACACACACACACACACACACATACATATATATATATATATATATATATATATATATATATATATATATATATATATACACATATATACACACACACACACATATACGACAGGCTTCTTTCAGTTTCCGTCTACCAAATCCACTCAAGGCTTTGGTTAGCCCAAGGCTATAAAAGAAGACACTTGCCCAAGGTGCCACGCAGTGGGACTGAACCCGGAACCATGTGGTTTGTAAGCAAGCTACTTACCACACAGCCACTCCTACGCCTCTTACATAAAAATAGATATAAAATAACAAGCAGATAGGTGGATAAAATAATTTCAAATTTTGGCACAAGGCCAGCAATTTCAGAAGAGAGGGTAATTCGATTACATCGACCCCAGTGTTGTACTGGTACTTATTTTGTTGGCCTCAAAAGAATGCAAAAAAAGTTGACCTCAGTGGAATTTGAACTCAGAACATAGATGGATGAAATGCTGCTAAGTATTTTGCCTGATGTGTTAACAATTTTGCTAGCAGAGGTTTTTTTCTCAGTTATGTCGACCACTTATTTGGTGGAAATGTTTATATATCATCACTTTTGTTATTGATTCTAATCCACTCAAACCATTTATTTTCTTGTAAAGAGCTTTGTCTAAAAGTGATGCCAAAACCATCATGTTATTTATTTATTTATTTATTTATTTATTTTATCTCTGGAATATAGACACCGAGTAAATTACTTAGCAACTTAACCAGGTCAATGTCTTCCCCTTCATCTGGTTTAAACCATCATTCTCATGAAAATACACCATCAAGCCTTATGAAATTTTACAATGAAAAACGTATGTATGCTACATTATTATTATTTTTATTATTGTTGTTGTTATTTTTCTTTTTTCAATCTTGTTTCCATTTCTTGCCGAGTGTCATCCTGACACTTAGGGCAAAGAAAATCACTGTACACATTAGTAGGCCATTAAAATAAACATCCCAGATTCTTCATTTATAAAGTCAAGTTATGTGATAGAAAAAAAAGGGGAAAAAAGAAAGACAGAAAAGGGAGGAAAAAGAAAAAAATTGACAAAAAAGAAAACAAAGAAAAAATGGAAAGAAAATTCACAGTGACAATGTTCTTCTTAATACATGTGACGTACAAGTTAAAACAATCTTTTGCACTTCTTGCATAGATGGTAAGCCAAGGATCATTCTCAAATAATTTTCAGTTCCTTTTTTGATCTTTCTAAGTACTCTTATAATCACTGGTATTGTAACTGTCTTGAGATGTCACATTTTTTCAATTTCAATGAGCAAATCATTATATTTTCTGAGCTTGTCAAATTGTTTTGCCTAGATATTATGATCACAAAGAATGCTCATGTTGCTCAATAAACAGACTTTGTTTTGGTCTTATTATTATTATTATCATAATTAGGGTGTTACGCCATGATCTTGAGGTCATGGTTTCAATTCCTAGACTGGGTGGCACGTTGTGTTCTTCAGCAAAATGCTTCACCTCGTCAATTCAACACCATCACATGTGGTACACCGTGCACCTGTTCAAGCAACATTGATTTGATGGAGGGAGTGAGCTAATGTACAGCATATACATTTGATCACCATAAACAAAATCATTTGAGCAGGTCGTTTGGCAAAGACTGAACACTCATATGTTGTCTTCTACTTGAGAGTTCATCATTATTATCATCGTCACCATCATCTAAAGCTATTTATTAAAGCTATTTTTTAAACATTTAAAACTTAATCCAAATCTAATTCATTATTATTTATAAAATAAATGTTATTGTCTTATCTATATTGTTCTGTTGATGTTAATACTAATTCTTTTCTATGGTTTCCTGCGAGTGTTTTTCACTGTAACAAACAATACACCTTCTTGTGTTCGTCAAGTATCAATAATACTCAGATTATGAAAGTATTGTGGTTCACTTGAAGCATTGTGTATTGTTTGTAAAGAATAAAAAGTTTAGAATGGTACAATGCACTATAAAACAAAAAATGGACTATATACCTGTTGTAATTTGGTTATCTATAGTCCGATGATATTTCGGAATTACAATTCCTTCTTCAGGTCTCCTTAGATGGGGACTCCATCTAAGAAGATCTGAAAAAGGAATTGTAATTCCGAAATATCATCGGACTATAGATAACCAAATTACAACAGGTATATAGTCCATTTTTTGTTTTATAGTGCATTGTTGTACCATTCTAAACTTTTTATTCTTTACTCAGATTATAATTTTTCTTTGCTATTCACCTCATCTTTATAGTAAATTTTTATTACATATTATATCTATGCTATATTTTGATATCTGCTCTTAGGACACCTAGGAGTCATGACCTAGGTGGGCCAGGCTCCCATAGAGTGTTAGGTAAAAGGGCTGAAACATTTGTTGGATGGGAGTCCTTCCTCTGAAGATCTCCCCTGTTGTGTGCTTGCCTTGCAGCAAGTTTCTATTATTTTATTTTTTTCCGTCATCAAGTGTTTAGATCCAGATAATTGGAAAGTGAACTGATCAAAGTGGGGTTTAAATACAATAGTATAAATGTCTAGAAAATTATAATCTTAATTACAGTAACTCGTTTCAAGCATTTAAGCATTCAATGTGAACAGTATTGTTTTCTTGTCAGGTTCCTGCTAATTTAGTGTATTTAGGTCGACAGGGTTAAGAGGGTATATATAGTATGCTGTTTTTGTTATATATTTATATGCAAAGGCGCAGGAGTGGCTGTGTGGTAAGTAGCTTGCTTACCAGCCACATGGTTCCAGGTTCATTCCCACTGCATGGCACCTTGGGCAAGTGTCTTCTACTATAGCCTTGGGCCGACCAAAGCCTTGTGAGTGGATTTGGTAGACGGAAACTGAAAGAAGCTCGTCGTCTATATGTATGTGTGTGTGTGTTTGTCTGTCTGTGTTTGTCCCCCCAACATTGCTTGACAACCAATGGTGGTGTGTTTACGTCCCCGTAACTTAGCGGTTTGGCAAAAGAGACCGATAGAATAAGTACTAGGTTTACAAAAGAATAAGTCCTGGGGTCAGTTAGCTTGACTAAAGTCGGTGCTCCAGCATGGTTGCGATCAAATGACTGAAACAAGTAAAAGAGTAAAGAATGTATTGTGTTAATTATCCTACTGAGAAGATGCTGTAGAATATTTATGGTTACCAAAGCTATACTTTGTATTGAGTATAAAGTTGCAAGTTCTGCTGTTTTTAGGTTCTTTTTATCATTTTTAGTGCTCTGATTATTATTGGTATTGTTACTACTGTAATTTCCCACATGATACTTATTTCAACTTTGAGAAATTTATCTTTTGAGAACTTTGTTTTCTTGAAGGTCTCTTAGAATGCATAAATCCTTGTCTTTACTTTTTATTACACTCAATAGCTCTTCATTTCTAAAATGAATAAAAGAAAAAAGTGTTTGTTTTTGGACGAGGCTTACAAGTTTCAGTGTCTCTAACTAGGAAAATAACATTGCTTTTTGGTTTATTTCCAGAAAAATTATCAAGCTCTACACCAACTTTAAAGAAAGCTCAATCGTTAAACAGTCTTTCAAGATGGCTGAAAAGAAAACCACAAGATGACAATGAAAATGTGGAATCTGACGGAAGTTCTCCAAAGAAACTTACGTATAGTGAACCATTTCTGGATTCTTCTTTTACTTTCAAAGACATTTCTCAAGGCGAACATTGTAAACAGGTACAAAATGAAGACACAGCCTCATTCCATTCATCTAATGAAACTGAGCCTGTTTCAGATTCAGGATTGTCTCTCAGTCAACCTGAATCTTCACAAAGCCAAACAGAATCCCATTCCTCTCTATCAGTTTATTACCATAGTTCTTCACCTGAAGGACATACAGCCAGTGTTAAAAGTGAAGAATCACAATCACAAGCTTCTGAGTTACAAGAACAGGAGACAGAAAGAGAAATGGTGACAAAGAGTGAAGTGATTACAAAATATGTAAGTTATCATTTATATACCTTTATTTGAGAAACCATAATAGTGAAGTCTATACAACTATTATAATATTATTGTTGGCTCCATATGGGTAGGGCTGTGGCACAGAGGAAGGTCAACCAAAAACTTGAGAGAACCAACGAATCAAACACTCTAAATACATTGTGTTTTAATGTGTTCTGTGATCACATTGAAAATAGTAGATGATTGGGATCTATTTTAAAACGGGGGCCACATTTTTCATTAATGTTTTACGTAGTGTTTTTGGTACGGAAAGACTTTCAAACTTCGTATACTTATCTATTTTGTGTTATAGAACAGAAAAATATTTTTGTATTCGAATTTATTTCATGTAAAAAATTGTCTTATTTCGATAATTTCAACCAATCACTGACAAGTATTCAGTTGTTTACATTTACTCCTTTGGCTGATTAAGCGATGTAAAGCATATTTAATCTCCATCGATTCGTTTTATTTGCTTTTTTCATTTTAAATTTGCTTTAACCCTAACCCTAACCCTAGGGTTAGGGTTAGGGTTAATTGTTTCAGAATCGTTTGTTTATGTAGTCGGCACTTAATGTATATCGGCTGAATGGACGTCAGTGATTGGTTGAAATTACAGAAATACGACAACTTTAGCATGGAATAACTTATGGATTTCTTTTTTTTTTAAGAAGACTAAGAGAAAAAGATGTTTTATATGACACATTCTACCAGTGTTCCAAGTTTCAAAGTGTTTCGTTAATGAAAAATGTGGCCCCCGTTTTAAAAAAGATCCGATGATTGTTGTGAGAGATTTGGCTGCCTTTAATATAGGTGGAGCAATTACATAAAAGCTATCCAAATATTTCACTTTTGTTGTACATTAGTGTAGGACCCAACTTTGAATATTTCCCTTACTTCTGAAACTTGTGATGAATTGACTGGAATTTAAATAAGCATATTGTACTTTTTGTAGGTTCATTCAATATAAATAATCCCAGGCTTTAACCACCCTCTTATTTTGTTATCCTTTTATTCTTTTACTCTTTTACTTGTTTCAGTCATTTGACTGTGGCCATGCTGGAGCACCGCCTTTAGTCAAGCAAGTCGACCCCAGGACTTATTCTTTGTAAGCCTAGTACTTATTCTATCGGTCTCTTTTGCCGAACCGCTAAGTTACGGAGATGTAAACACACCACCATCGGTTGTCAAGCGATGTTGGGGGGACAAACATAGACACACACATACATATATATATACATATACATATATACGACAGGCTTCTTTCAGTTTCCGTCTACCAAATCCACTCACAAGGCTTTGGTCGGCCCGAGGCGATAGTAGAAGACACTTGCCCAAGGTGCCACGCAGTGGGACTGAACCCGGAACCATGTGGTTGGTAAGCAAGCTACTTACCACACAGCCACTCCTACTGATTCACATTATAAGAATAATGCAGGAAATGTCTCAAATAATAACAAATCAATGAGGAAAGATAAGTAACAGTAGTCATAAGTTGAAACATCACAGTAGCATTTGTATTGAGCCTCTTAGGTATTTTAATCTAATTACCTCAAGCTGCACAACTAACATAGATACCAACCACACTGTACAGTTCTTGAATGGTTAGGAATAAGATCATCCAAATATAAAAATTACTTTTTTTAGTAATTCATGCTAATTTCCAGAACCATCCTTTGTTGGATGGAACCCCACCCCCAATCTTATTTTTTAATTTCAATTTTTTTTTTTTTTTTTTTTTCAGGATGAAGAGTCAGAGATATTTAGAAAAGAAACAACCGTGCCATTTTCTATGGATTCCCTCCGTCAGAAACTAAAATTACATAGAGAACACAAAGTGAATACTTCCAAAGATCTTTGTCGCAACTTTCGAGCAAAAATTTCTCCAAGTGAAAATAAATCAGCTGAGGAAGAACTTGCTAAACAAATTGACAAAAGTATGTTTAAAAGTATGGAAATCTTGGGACAGGTAAATTTTGAGATTATCTTTATTGGTTGTTGTTTATAAAATACTCCTTTTATTCATCACCTGTAGCAGGTATAAGAGGTATCCTGGAGTTATCAGAGTATACTGGAATGTGTCTTTGTTATATAGAAGCATTTTCGCCTCTGAATATTCCATGTATTTTTTTGTGGAAGTGTTTCTGCTAATTACATGCATTCATTAGTTATACATTTAGCATATTTTAAAACTATCCTTTGTTGGATTGAAAAATGTTTCAATAAATTCAGTAAAATTAAATTTGATAGAAATAAAATGCTTCTTGATAAAGGAGCTACAATTGAATGATATGACAGTTTTGTTTCTAGCAAAATTTTTGTTTTGTTCTGTCCCATAGTTTATTTTAGGATGTTCAGAATGTTTCAAATAATAACTTTTTACATTAAAGAATGACAGAATTCAACCAATTTTGGCTGGAATTAAATCTCAGCACTTTGAACTGTATAAGTTTGTACTTATGCTTGAGAATTATGTTAAGGGTACTAATGTTTGGATGGAATATATACATACTTGCACTGTGATTCAGTATGTAGTTTCATTGATTAAAACACCCAGAATACTCATTGTGGAAACTGGTATGCATGCACACAAACACGCACATACATTTACACATATATTTGCACATCAATGCACACACATTTACACACATTCAAATGCATGCACACACATATAAAAACATTATTTATGCTGTTTTTTAAACTTCTTTCAGTTCAACCTTGGCTTTATCATCACACGATTAAATGAGGACTTATTCATTGTGGATCAACATGCTACTGATGAAAAATATAATTTTGAGAAATTGCGGAAAAACACAGTAATGCAAGGCCAGAAATTGATTCGGTGAGCAAATAACTGACCTACCTAATTTATTCTCCAACAAATAATAATAACTGTATAGTAGAATTGATGGCTAAAATTACTGTTATTTTATCATTTGAAAAGCTTTGGAAGAGAGAATCAGTAGAACACTGAACAAAATGCCTTGAAGTATTCAGTTAGGTCCCTTGACATTCTGAGTTCAAATCCAACCAGGGTTAACTTGGCCTTTCATCTTTCTAATGTTGATAAAATATGTTATGCATTTGGAGGCTGTAAAATTGACTGTACCCCCTCCTTCAAAATGAGTGACTGTGGAAGGGCAGTGGATGGTAGAATCTATATTACAGTGGACAAAATAACTTTGCAGAATTTAGATGCATTTACATTCTGAGTTCAAATTCTGCTGAGGTAAATAAAAGTCAAGTTCTGTGGTTGATTTATTTGTCTATACCATTTTTCTAATATAGATCAATGTTAGAAATTGTTGATTGATCAATATACTGCTGATGAGAAGCAGAGAGCTGGACTTGATTTTTTATATCTTCTATCTTTTACTTGTTTCAGTCATTTGACTGGATTTATTGAGGCAGATTTTCTACAGTTGGATGCCTTTCCTATCACTAACCCTCACCTCTTTCCAAGTAAGGTAATATTGCCCATGATCAGACATGTTTTTACAGAAGATTGGAAATGAACACCACTTACATGTTGGTGACAGTCATTCACAAGTTCCACATGAAGTCAAGGCAAGGGAGACAGTAACACACATACATATATATATATATATATATATATATATATATATATATATGTGTGACAGGTTTCTCAACCTGTGTCTGGCTACCAAATCCACCCACAATGCTTTGATTGACCTGGGGCTATAGTAGAAGGCTGCTGCCCGAGGTACCACACAATGTGACTGAACTTTTTACTGCATGGCTATGACTACACCTATAGTAGTCTGGACACATATTTCTCTAAGGACCTGAAAACTTTAAAATTTTTATTCATGTTTCAAATATATTCAACCCTTTTTACTACCACTACAACTACTTTTATTATTCCCATATTGTTTTACCAGTCCTCAGCCTTTGGAATTAACTGCAAGCAATGAAATTATTCTTCTCAATAGTATTGAGATTTTCAACCGAAATGGCTTCAGCTTTATAATTGATGAATCTGCTGTACCAGGTCAGCGAGTGAAACTGGAAACAGCACCTGTGAGTAAAAACTGGAATTTTGGCAAAGAAGGTAAGTGTTTCTAATAATGTGTCAATACTTGGAAGCAATTCCGGTTGAATCCTACTGAACCAAATGGAATTGTGAGTCAGTTTCATTTGGATCAGTACAATGTTAGTTTATTAGTTGAGAGACCAACAGTTTATATTAATGTTCATTCAATCATAGTATAAATAGACATTACAAGGAAATAAATCTATTTGAAAGAGACTGTGGGGTACCAATGCTTGACAAGAATTTTGTTAGCTTGGTGTATTAGGTTCAAATGTTGTTAACCCTTTAGCATTCAGATTACTCTGCCAATTGTAATACTTATTAATCCATATTGCTTTCAATTAATCATGCATTATCTCATACCTTTGAGATTTTGATGATGTGATTGTTTATTTTTAGAATGACATTGTAGGGTAGATGTGAGTAGCTGGATCTGATCAGTTTGAGCATAAAACAAGTTGAATATTTCATCTAGATATGGTTGGTTTAAATGCTAAAGGGTTAAAGTCAGAATCTGCAATTAATACACTAATGAGCAGAAGAGCTGCTTCTCAACTGATTAACAAATGGAATTCAGGATATCCTCCAGCTCACAAACAAATGAGTGAGTATCTGTTTATAGGTTTTTCGTGATTATAAGTTGATCCTATTGTGGCATAGCACCTCGATCAATGCTTTATGAGTAGAGTTTAATAGATGGAAACTCTACAAAAGCTCATTGTGTGTATATGTGAAGGTGCATGGCCTAGTGGTTATGGTGCTGCACTCACGTTCACAAGATTGTACCTTCGATTCCGTGACTAGTTGGTGTGTCATGTTCTTAAACAAAACACTTCATTTCATGTTGCTTTGTGATCACTTCCACAGTTGGTGTATAGCACACTGTGCACCTGAACATAGAATGTCGATTTGATGGAGGGAATGAGCTACTGTACAGCATAAACATTTGTTCACTATAATCAAATCATCTGTGCAGTTTTTTCAGCAAGAAGTTGCAGACACACACAATGAGCATTTACTCAGTTTCTATTTATGAGACTCCTTTCATAAGGTATCGATCAACAAGAAGCTAAGGTAATATACACTTACCAAGGTACTGTGCAGTGGGATCAACTTGGAACCATGAGAAACCTATAAACTAGAACTTTTGAAATGAAATTCCTTGTGATATTTGTTTTGCCCAAGTTGTACAGATGCTCCCTTGTTATTCTCATTATCATAAATGTCCAAATGCTGTGCAATGAGAATGAACCTGGAATCACATGGTTGCAAAGCAAACTTCTTAACCACACAGCTATATCTGCACCCATGACATACTTGAAGAATATGTAAATCTTTTATCTTTTATTTAATTCATTTGACTGTGCCATGCTGGGGCACCACCTTGAAGGGTTTTAGTTGAAGAAATTGACCCTAGGGCTTTTTTTTTTCCTTATTTTTAACCCTAGTACTTATTCTGTTGGTTTCTTTTGCCGAACTGCTAAGTTATGGGGACATAAACACACCAACACCGGTTCAGTTTTCAAGCAGTGGTGGGGGACAAACACAGGCACAAAGACACTCCACACAAACATATACACACACGCATTAAAATGGATGTAAAGTGGTTAGCTACAGCACACACCTTACATTAAACATGACAACAAGAATAGCAACAATCCTGTATGTTTTCTCTTATGTCTATTTTAGATATTGAAGAACTTATTTTCATGCTGACAGATTTTCCGGTGAGAAATTTTATGAATCTTTTTGTTATCAATTTAATTTTCATGTAAAGCCATATTTAACACAGTTGAGTACATTCGCTGTGAAAATAGCCCCGGGAGAAAATCCTCTTCCTAGATGGCCCACAAACATACCATATGCCATCCTACTGTAAGAATGAATTCTTTCTTATCGGGCTGTAATTGACTGCTTTGGTGTTCATGGTTACCAACATGAAAGAGTGCAGAGATGCATGTGTCCTATGAACCAATAACATTATTTATTTCATTATATTGGTGGTCAATGAAAGTGGAAAGAGGTTGACAATTATAATGGAGGTGGTTGTTCATCTATGTTGGATGGGATGGCATTTGGTTGATAGTTGACAACTCAAACTGCAAGAATTCTTAAGACAGTGTTTTCTTTAGGATTATGTAGATAAAAGGTTCCTGTCAGTAAATTATATTTGTAATTATATCATCACATTTCATTGAGGATTTGTAAAATAGATAGAGAGAAATAACAATTTGAGATTGTGGTGTGTGTGTGCTATTTTAATCTTTTTGATTAAATTTATTTGCTTAAGGATGAATAAAAAAATGAAACTGATTGAAATATAATTTTGAAAAATCTTTGGAATATATCTTGTTTATTTTGTTAGGGTGTCATGTGCCGTCCATCCCGTATATGTCAGATGTTTGCTTCTCGTGCCTGTCGCAAATCAATAATGATTGGAACTGCTCTCAAAAAAAGAGAAATGAAAACGGTATACAATATTGTTCCTATTCTGTTCTGTTATCAACAGTTGAGATTTTCCTAAGACTTTGTATTAAAAAATACCTACATAATTTTCTGAGGCTGATTACATCCAGCACTTCCCTAGGTTGTTAGGAATATTCTCAGAAAATCTATTACCTATTCCTAATAACTAAATGAATGGAGGCATTTTAAATTAAGTGCAAATTGCAAAAATACAATGAAATATCTGTAGATTTGAAATGACGACACCTGAAGTCACAGTTCAATAATTACTTTATCGACCTAGTAATTTAAACAACTATAAGTGTTAGGAAACCTCTAACTCTAAAAATTATCACATCCAACAACTATTGAAAATATAAATTTGATGAATAGTCTAAAACGTGGATAAATGGATGTTAAATACAGTTACATGTAAAACCACAAGCTATAGACATTAAACATTGACAGCATGATATTCATTGTAATCTCTAATTTCCAGGAGTTATTGTCCAAACATAGAAGTTGTTGACTGTCAATGTCATTTCATCCTCCCTTTATCAGCACGCTTGTGCACAAAACTCTTGTGACCTCACATAATTCTCCTGTTAGTAATGAAGCATAGCATTGTAAGACAATTACAGAATATCCATTGTTAGAACATTAAAAGAAATAGCAATTGAAAACAGCCCTTTTTTCCCTCTCACATATTTTTGTTTGTGTTTTTTTTTATATGCAATTGAATTCAGTTTTTGTTAATCCCACTTTCCTTTCTCATATTCACAGCTCATCTGTCACATGTCAGAACTTGACCAACCATGGGTAAGTTTAAGCATTGTGTAATTTTAAATTGTTTTATAATTTAACTTAAATTTGTATCTTATACAGGGTTTGAATATTTGGTAGCATGCAAGACTAGATATTTTTTGGTACTTAGTTTAGTATCGTATCTGGTTTGTTTCAAATGTCACTTACCCACAATTTAACCTATCATCTTTCCACAGTTTGTAGTACCATTAATATAATGGAGTTGGTTTGACAAGGCAACTTCCTCTTACATAAAAGACTGTGTAACCTGAGCAAAAATATTGATTTGTGAAGCAATTCAAGTGTCATAGAGTAGTGGCACACTCTCAGAGAACCAAGCCCACAACTCAGTTTTGTTTCCTAATTTTAATAACTCTAATGGTGGCACTTATTTCAATGTCTTAAAACCTTAAGTTCAAATTCAGTCTTAACCTACTGAGAAAGTTAACAGAATGAATACCTGTTTTTTCCTGGTTGGAAGAGTCAAAAGTTGATCCAGAAAAAATGTTGCACCTCTGTCTTCGGAGATAGAGCAAATGAACTCTTAGGACACTGATCATAATCAACACTACCCCCATCACCAATTTAAAAAAATAATGTTTGTATTTAATTTTTTTCACTAATATTCATTACTTTATATATTCTGATTATTATATTATATATATTTCAGAATTGCCCTCATGGTCGTCCAACTATGCGGCATTTGATCAACTTAAACATGATTCCAACTTCCATTTGATGAAATTCTGAAACATTTTGTAATAAAATTCATAATGCTGTAAAACCAAATAATAGTTTGGGAAAATTTGCACCAAAATGTGTGTGTTTATATGTATAAAATGTGTGTGTATGTGTATATGATATATATGTGTTTGTGTGTGTGTGTGTATAATCTGTGTGTTTTGTGTGCTACTGATAATGTATAATCCATTATGACCTGTTGCATGGTTAGGTTGTCGGCAATGAAGCTGCCCCAAACTAACTTGGTGACAAGGGTTTCTAGAAACCCAGCTCGACAAAAACAAAATCTGTTAAAAGAATTGATGATCCAGCATAGGATCAGCAACTATCAAGAAATAGTGTGCAGGGACATAGAAATATTGAACTGGCAAATGCCTTTTATAGATAAGATACATGCTCACAATTTGTAAAATAATATTTTGGTTGTTTCCGATTATGTGGAGACACACAGTCTCATACAAGTACATGCATGCACAGACAAACATACTGTCTCATACAGTTACATACACATACAAACACACAGTCTCATACAGTTACATACACATACAAACACACAATCTCATACAGTTATGCGTAAACACAGACTTAAACACAGTCTCATACAGTTACATGCACGCAAACACACACATAATCAGCCTCATATTTTTCATTTATTTTTATTGGCATACTAACGTCGAGGGAGGAGGAGGGTATACCAAGTGGCTAAAGCAGACTGCCATTGTCAGTCTCATAAGGGAGGAGAAGAAGGGTATACTGAGTGAGTAAAACGGACTGACATGTTTCAGTCCTGCAAAACCGATTTTATTTCTACAGACGACAAACACTTTGTAATTTAATAGCTTTTAATGTGATGCCTGTTAAACAGAAATTATTTTTATTTAATGAAAATTTAATAAAATCTAATCATAAATAAGTGAAATTATGCTAAATACAACTAAATTGAAAACCTTTTTTCCCCTGGCCATATCGCCAATTCTGAAAACTTTTGGGTGTGAATTTTACATAAGTAGAAGCGTTTTTTTAACAATTTTCATCCTGAAAATCACCTGAGTAAATTACACAGGTGCACAATTTACATGGGTTTTTACGGTATATTGACTATGTGGGTTTCAATAGGGTTTACTTGAATCATAAAGCAATATGCTAGTTACTAGGTTATGAGGGATGAAAGAAATGCAATACAGATATACTTCTTTTTTTTTCATAGAGGACTATCAGTAATATAAGTTTAACCAAATGGTTCCTGATTCAGTTTTACTGTGTGGCACTTTGAGTAAAAACAGTCTTCTACTATGGTCTTAACCCTTTAGCCTTCAGATTACTCTGACAAATGCAATGCTTATGTATTTACATTGTTTAGAATTAATCACACATTATCTCATAGTTTTGGGATTTCGATGGTGTGATAGTTTATTTTTTAGAATTATATTGTAGGGTAGATGTGAGAGGCTAGATCTGGCCAGTTTGAATATAAAACTGGTAGAACATTTGGGCTGGATATGGCTGGTTTAAATACTGAAGGGTTGAATGAAGTTTCATAGACAGAAATACTATGGAAGCATGTGTGTGTATATGTATGTATATGTCATCATTGTATTAACGTCCACTTTTCCATCATTGCATGAGTTGGTCAGTTTGTTGAAACAAATTTTCAATATCTGAATGCTCTTCCTGTCATTCACCCTTACCTATTTCCAAGCAAAGTAATATCTCCCCATGACCAGTCATTTTCACAGAATACTAGAAATGAACAACACTGTTTATATGACAATAATACTCATTTACATCGGTCATACGATGTCAAGACAAGGAGACAGAAAGATACACATAGTTATAGACATAACCCAATGACTGGTGTAGCAGCACCATAGTCAACTACTACAAAGGTAAAGGTGACGCTTTAGATACAAATAATTACAGCGGTATCAAGTTGTTGGATCAGGTAATGAAGGTCACGGAGAGGGTCATAGCCCAATTAATTAGGGAGAGAGTCAGTTTAGATGAGATGCAGTTTGGGTTCGTGCCAGGGAAAAGCACCACTGATGCCATATTTCTGGTAAGACAGCTGCAGGAGAAATACCTAGCCAAGGATAAACCTCTGTACCTGGCTTTTGTTGACATGGAGAAAGCCTTTGACAGGGTCCTCTGATCCCTTATCTGGTGGTCAATGAGGAAACTTGGGATAGAAGAATGGTTAGTGAGAGCTGTGCAAGCCATGTACAAGGACGCTGTCAGTAAGGTGAGGTTTAGCAATGAGTACAGTGAAGAATTCTGAGTAGAGGTAGGGGTCCACCAAGGTTCAGTCCTCAGCCCCCTCCTATTTATCCTAGTCCTCCAGGCAATAACAGGAATTCACGACTGGATGCCCCTGGGAGCTCCTCTATGCTGACGACCTTGCTCTAATTGCTGAGTCACTATCAGAACTAGAAAAGTTTCAGGTGTGGAAGCAAGGACTAGAATCGAAGGGCTTTAGAGTCAACCTAGCTAAAACCAAATTCCTAATAAGTAGGAAGGCAGACAAACCACAAATCCCTTCAGGTAGATGGCCCTGCTCGATCTGTAGAAAAGGCATAGGTAGAAACTCTATAAGATGTGCCCAGTCTAAGCTATGGACACAAAAGGTGCAGCAATATCAAAAGAAGGCTAACTGGGAAGATAGTTTTTGTATGTGGCAGATGCTCAGGAGCAATAAACATTGAAAATGTGCAGAAAACAACTTCTGCTACATTCCAGGGAGAAAAACTAGAAGTAGTTGATAGCTTCCATTACCTAAGTGACCAAGTCAGTAGCTTGGGAGGGTGTGGTGAAAGTGTAACTGCTAGAATAAGAATAGCCTGGGCAAAGTTCAGAGAGCTCCTACCTCTGCTGGTGACAAAGGGCCTCTTGCTCAGAGTAAAAGGTAGATTGAATGACACATGTGTACGAACAGCCATGCTACATGGCAGTGAAACATGGGCTGTGACTGCTGAGGACATGGATAAGCTTGCAAGGAATGAAGCCAGTATGCTCCGATGGATGTGTAATATCAGTGTGCATACTCGACAGAGTGTAAGTGCCTGATGTGGTGTGCAAGAGAGACGCCTACGCTGGTATGGTCATGTGGTGAGAATGGATGAGGATAGCTTTGTGAAAAAGTGTCACACTCTAGCGGTTGAGGGAACCTGTGGAAGAGGTAGACCCGGGAAGACCTGGGGTGAGGTGGTGAAGCACAACCTTCGAACATTAGGCCTCACCAAGGCAATGACTAGTGACCGAGACCTTTGGAAATATGTTGTGCTTGAAAAGACCCGGCAAGCCAAGTGAGACCATAACCCGTGGCCTATGCCAGGGGTGTAACCAGCCCACTTATGCGTGCCTTTCTTTCATTGGACACTAAACTCTGCTTGCGAAGATCTGTTGAGGCAAGTGAAATCGAAATCAAATTCGGTGACAGCACTGCATGACTGGAATCCATGTTAGTGGAGCACTAAGAGCACCATCTGAGCATGATCGTTGTCAGGGAGTGGTTGGCGTTAAGAAGGGCATCCAGCTGTAGAAACTCTGCCTGATCTGATTGGCGCCTGGTGCAGCCATCTGGCTTGCCAGTCCTCAGTCAAATCGTCCAACTGATACCAGCATGGAAACAGACGTTAAACGAGGATGATATATACAAATATACGATGAGGTTCTTTCAGTTTCCATCTACCAAATGCACTCCCAAGGCTTTGGCCAGCCTAGGGCTATAGCAAGAAGGCACTTCCCCAAAGTACGACACAGTGGTACTGAATCCAAAAGCATGTGGTTGGGAAGCAAACTAATTAACTACACAACCATGCATGTATGTGTGTGTGTGTGTGTGTGTGCATGCAACATATATATAATTACAAACACATACACACCATGCATGCATGTGTGTAGTTTTATCACTTATGGACTGGAAAGACCATAGTTGAAATGAGTACTCAATATGTATGATGAGTGCAGCTTTGAACAACAAGAGTCATGTGAAAATAAACAAAGGTAATATACAGTTCACTTTTTTTATGTCAACATTTTCTTCCAATGTTTATTACATTAGTACATTTTTTTTATGGGGAGTATAGGTGAGTTATTTTTTTTTCTTAAATAATAAATATTTGTCTGTAATGAGTCCATAGGTTTGTGCATACCATCCAAATGTGAGTCACTGGTTTTATGATTTAAGAATTACTTCATCTGTTATGATTTCATAAATTTATGCGTACCATTCGGATAGAAACTAACGTGAATGGAAGTGCCCACAAAAATTCATTCTCTATGTATTTCGCAAGTGCTTTCAAGTGACAAAATTTAAGCAATTTGGCCGTACCAAATCGATCAAATCTGCCAATGTTATCTTTTGGAAAGCTATCGAATAGATAGAAAATTGATGCTTTATGACGAACTATACTCATAGCAAACCCTTGCATTTTTAAGATCACACCATGAATTCTTTGAAAGAATGCACTACTCAATGCATTATACAAAGTCTTCCTTTTTTCAGTACCTTTACAGTCACTCATTATATTCCCATATGTTGGGTTGCTATATACAATTTGAAATGTGCATGAATTATCATATACCATAAATGTTGGTAAATGCCGGATTTCTAATGAATATGCATCATTTATTGCTTGGCGTCTCTTCAGACATTTTTCATGTAATTTACATCCGTTGACCAAAATCCGATCAAGTGTATGTTCATCCCATTCCTCAATATTGCTAAGTATTGTTTGAGTAATCATGCATAAAGCTGTCGTCAGATTTTGATGCCCTGGGAACTTAGCAATATATAGATATTTTGGTATGTTTCCATCATGAAAGCTAGCACCTAGTACATCCTTCTCCTTTGGATAACAAGCATAGTTTCTGGGAAATGCAAGATAAGGTTGTAAATATTCTGTTTCATAGGGTGTTAGAGGAGTTGCTGCTTGCCGAATAATTGGCCTGTTGAAATTGAAAGTGAAATAATTGTTAATAATGAAACAACAGTAGTAAAATTTGTTGTTATTCTTGATCATTGAAATGTTTATTTATGTGTGGTGGTGGTTGACAAAGAGTAGGTAACAAAGATTCATACTGTGTGTTGTGGTCATTGAAAAGGGGTCCTACTGTGATTAGTTTGATAAGCTAGATTGAGTGAGAAAAATGAGTTACTGTGGTGGACATAAATATTTCTCTCGGAAGATTCTTGTAACTTCATGTAAGAGGAACAGAAACATGGATACCTATTAAAGAAAATGATTTTCATGGTCTATTTGACCTATAAATAAAAACAAAAATTTCCTTCACATGTGAATGAGAATACACAAAAGACAAGGGAACAGGAAATTATGCAATGAGCTTTATTAGCTTACAAAAATTTCTGCTGCAACGAGCATTGCAAGCTAATCAATCAATGAAGACATTACATCAATTTGAAGTAGACCACTCTCGGATGCATACGACCATATAGATTTTCAAATTACAGGACACACCATTATAATTTTTTTAGCAAATGTACGTATAAACATATCTATATGTGTGTATATATATATATATATATATATATAGGTACATATATACACACACACACACACATATATATATATACACATAAATATTTAAATTGATGTAATGGTTGCATTGTTCAATTAAATGGAGTTGCATGAAATGATTGTACTGCATTACCTCTGGATAAATTGTTGCTTATTTTGATACATACATATATATACATATATATATATATATATATATATATATATATATATATATATATATATACACACACACACACACACACACACACACATACACACACATATAATATATATATGTATATATTGTAGCAAGTCTTAAATCTTTATCGGCAGTAATATGACGTCATGGTAATGTTGGCCGAATAGGTATAATTATTGGTTTCCCATTGGTTAAAATTACTGCCGATATCTGAATTCTAAGAAGCATATTTCGTGAAAGATTTCTCTTTGACAAAAGTTAGAATTCAAATATGGGCAGTAATTTTAACCAATGGGAAACTAATAATTATACCTATTCTGCCAGCATGACGATGACATCATATTACTGCCAGCAAAGGTTTATTAAGACTTGCTACATAAGCCCTCAACCAGGAAAATTGTTAAAATTTTGCAAAAAAAAGAATATTAGTAATACAAATATATTTCAACCCTTAGTTGGAATTAATATTTTAGCAAGTCAAATATACAAATATACAAATGTATCCACATGTTGAACAAATGAAAATAACTGCGCATCATGGTTTTACAACAATATAGCGTTCATGGAAAATTTATGAAAATGTTCAATATAATTTCCCTGGAAAAAAATTATAAAATCATTTAAAAAAAAAAAAAAATTCCAGGAAATATAAAAATCCAAGAAGAAAATACTGAAACCGAGAAAGTCTTTTGGGAAAATTTACAATTCTACCACTTTTAGTTTTCTTTCCGCTGGTAGGTGATTTTAAAATTGGCTTGTGGATCTTTTCCTCAACCGTAAGTTCGCTGTTTTGGGAATAGTTCCTTTTGGAGTTATTTTGTAATGTGTTGCTTAAATTTTTATTCTCATGACATGAAGACTGGTCGAAATAAGCCTTTTTTTAACTCTGTGTAAACTGACAATTTCCTTTTTACTATGCATATCCAAGGTTATAATTTTATCTTTAGTTGACAAAACTTTAAAAGGTTCAGTGTATTTATAATTCAGTGAATGATGACTGGCATCATTATGTACAAATACAGGAGTCCAAGAATTAATATCAGAAGGGATGAAACTTTTAATATTTTGTAATTTACTTGTAAAAGAAGGAACATCAGAAAGAAATCTTTTGAGTCGGGTTACATAATTGTTAATATTCCTGTTAAAAAAATTGGTTTCTTCAAACATTTGACCAGGTAGAGTTAATGTTGTTCTGTACAGAAGTTCAGCAGGAGAAAATTGCAAACTTTCTTTAACAGCACTCCTGATTCCCAACAATGTCACTGGTAAGGCTTCTAACCAACTGTTAGAATCAGAATAAGTTCTTAATGAAGATTTCAACTGCCTATGAAACCTTTCTATCATGCCATTAGATTGCGGATGTTAGGAAGTAGTATGAATTCCCAACAATTTATTAAACTCTGCGAAGTGTAGACTCAAATTGTCTTCCACGGTCTGTCGTCAGTGTATTTGGTATACCGAATCTCGACATTCAGTTGGTAAATAAAGTTTTTGCTATAGTTACTGCAGATGTGTCTTTGATTGGATAAGCTTCTGGCCATTGCGAAAAATGATCCATACGTTAACAGATTAACTATTACCCTCCACAGGAGGCAATGGTCCGACTATGTCAATATGAATGTGTTGGAATCTGGCATCAGGATTTGCAAAAGTACCTAATAGTGCTTTAATGTGATGATTCAGTTTTGCTTTTTGACACTGCCTACACGACTGAACCCAAGAACGAATATCTTTATTCATACCAAGCCAAACAAATCCACTCGATATTAATTTTAATGAAGCTCCAATACCAAGATGAGATAAGTTATGCAAGGTAGAAAAAACAACTTTTCTATGCTTTTCAGGCGCAAATGGTCTAGAAAATCCTGTAGAAATATCACACTAAATATGTGATTCACAAAAATGAATCGGCAATAATTTGAATTTCAAAGAAGTAGAACTGGAATCTTTATAAAAAGAAAATTCTTTATCAGTAGTTTGATCTTTAGACATTTCTTCTAAATTGTTAGTACTTAATGAACGTAATGCATCAACATTCATTCAAGAAAGTGCTTCAGCTGCAGAATTTTCAACACCCTTGATATACCGTATATCCACAGTAAACTGTGAAATATAATCAAAGTGTCTAATTTCTCTGGGAGAATATTTTTCAGAAGAATTTCTTAGTGCATGTGTCAATGGTTTATGGTCAGTAAATAATGTAAATGACCTACCTTCAAGAAGATGTCTAAAGTACTTAATTGACAAGTAAGCTGCCAACAATTCTCTGCTGAAAAAGCTGTACTTCGTTTCTGGTGCCTTGAATTTTTTGAAAAGAATGATAATGGTTGTCAAGAACCACAATGAAACTGTTATAAAACTCCACCAATTCCAACATTGGCAGCATCAACTACCAATGATAATTTTGCTTCAGGAACTGGATGGTTTAAAAGTGTTGCTTCACAAAGTTTTTCTTTTATGCAATGAAAAGCCTGTAATTCTTTGTGTTTTAAAGTTATAGCTTCATTTTTCTTTTTCCTATTCTTTAATAATTCAGTTAAAGGAAATAAATTTTCTGTGCAATGGGGAATGAATCGTCTGTAAAAATTAATGAGTCCTAAAAATTATCGAAGCTTTCATAAAGAATTTGGTGCTGGAAATTTGTCAATAGCTTCAACGTTGTCTGGCAGTGGGCGAATTCCATCTTTATCAATGAGATGACCTAAAAAAAGATATACTGTGTTCACCAAAAACACACTTTGATAGATTTATCACTATACCATATTTAGTTAGTCTTTCGAAAATTTGATTTAAGAGATTTTCATGAACTTCTTCTGACAGACTAGCAATGAGAATATCATCTATGTAAGCAAATACAAAAGGTAAATCTCTTGTTACTTCGTCGATGAATCTCTGGAAAGTATTTGCTGCATTCTTCAATCCGAAAGGCATACGAAGGAATTCATACAACCCAAATGGAGTTGTAATTGCTGCTTTTGATATTTCACTCTCTTCAACAGGAATTTGATTGTATGCTCTAACTAAATCCATCTTCGAAAAGATATTACAACCACTCAACGAAGCTGCAAAGTCATGGATATGGAGAATTGGATATTTTCCTCTCGTATTTTCGCATTAAGCTGTCTAAAATCTCTGCATGGACGCCCGTCTGTGAGATTTTTCTTTATCAAAACTAAAGGTGTAGACCAGTTACTGCCAGAAGGACGAATTATTCCAAGGTCTAACATGTGACAAAATTCAGCCTTAGCAATCTTTAATTTCTCTGGAGATAGTCTACAAGGTTTGGAAAAACTTAGTAGTCCATGGGTTACAATGTGATGAGTGACTGAATGAACACATTTGGTGTTTGGAGCTAATGCTTTGGTAATTTCAGGGTAATTCTTCAAAATCCTGTGATAACAATTTTCGGAGGATGCCATAAAATATAATGGACTAATTATCGCATTCCTGCATCTCATGCCTTGAACGTTCAATGAAGTAACGGTGTCTATTAATCTTTGTTGCTTTACATCCACCAGTAAATTGTAATATGAAAGGAAATCTGCCCCCAATATAGGATAAGGCAAGTCTGCTGCAATGAAAATCCACTTATATTCTCTTCTTAAATGTAAATCTAGAGTTAAACTAATTTCTCCAAATGTTTGGATGTCAGACTGATTACTGCTTGTAGGATCAAATAAGCAGGCTTAGGTTTCTCTGTTAAAAGTTTAGCAGGCCAAATGGGACGAGCCGCTCTTGTATCAACTAAGAATCTTTGTTTGGAGTTAGAGTCAAATATGAAGAATATGCAACTTTTTATGAAGTTGTCCACAGATTTAGTCATCTGTGGTTGAGAAGTTTCCCGGCCTTTTTTTTTGTTTAGAAAATCAAATGAGCATGGTTTAATACAACGATAAGATTTGTCACCAAATTTTGAATGGTACCAGCAAATAGCATTTCTTCTGGGACTTTATGATTGTCCACGCCATCTTGTACTATTTCTGTTATGAGAACGCTTATCTCTTCCAAGTTGAAGACTTTCAATTTTGTCTGTTAATAATTTTAATTGCTTTTCATAAGTTTCTTTCATCTTCTGTAATTCTGAAGAAATGGATGGTAAAGCATTAACAGACTCTCTAGATGATAATTCTAATATACCATCTACAAAATCTGCTAATTGTTTGAGAGAGTTTTGCTCCTTCACCGCTGAAAGTAGAGTTTGAGTGCTATGAGGCAACTTGCTAAAGAAAATTTCTTTAAGATAAGACTCTTCTATCTGTTGATTTCTGAGAAGTTCTTTCATTCTACGAAGTTGAGTAGGTTTTCTGTCACCTAGTTGTTCGTTATTGAACAACTTCACAAATTCTTTTTGCTTGGAGCTGGAAGTCCTCTTTAGTATCTCTTCCTTTACAGAAGAATACAAAAATGGTTTGGTAGGATCTATTAATGTCTCTAATTCCATTGCTCAGAGGTGGTGGTAAGTTGCTTAACATTATGTTATATTTTTGTGCCTCTTGTTTTTCTGTTTGCTGCAAAACTTGCTTCTAATTGAGCAAACCAGATAATGGTATCTCCCATCCAAGTGGGAGGCAAAACTGTTACAGAAGCTTGCATATATCCTCTATCGAAATAAGACATTTCAAACTCTTTAATATTTTCTTCTATTCAAATGTATTCAAATTTAAGAAGAAAAATTTTCACTTAGTGAAATAATGCTTTCAACAGCAATGAAGTATAAATTTAGTTTGCTAGAAAGTGCAACTAAAACTTTTTGCAACTATTATTGTTTTATTTATTCAGCATTCTTTCTTCCTTCAACCTTCAGTATCAAATATTTCCGTTAATAAAATTTTGTGAAATGAAACTGTCGTCTATTTTCTATATCAAATTTAATATATTTTTCACAAGGGTCACCAATTTATAACAGTTGACTGATCGCCTAGTTTATAATCGGCATGAGTATTAAGAAGAAATGATGAGTGGCAATTTATAATAGTGGAAATTTATCTATAACAATTAGATGATTTTTATCTGTTTATCATGTGTTCGACTTGAAATTATAATAAATATAAATATTTCTTGAGTAGGAATTTACAGTGATAAATTCATCAAACATGAACAAGCAAAAAAAAACACAAAAAAACAACAACGCAAGGATGTGGAATAAGTACAGTGTTATTGGACACTCAGGAAAGGAAAGAAAAGAAAGAGAATTTCACGTTTCGAGTGGAGCTCTTTATCAGAAATATAGGAAAAGTCCAAAGAAAGGAAGACAGAGAAAGAAAATTGCCAACGATGCACACGCGGTCACATATTGAAAATGTATATATATATATATATTGGGTTAGCAACTAAGTTCCTGCCGTTTTTTTAAATTTTGGAATTTATTGAGCAGATATTTTGAGCATCTCTGCAGTGATTCCTGATGGGCCGGGGGCTTTCCCTGTCTTTATACTCTTAATTGCTTTATCTACCAAGGTACTGTCAATTCGGATAGTTGGTCCCTCTGTTGGGTCAGCATTTGGCAGACTCACTTTCTCCCATTCATTCTCTTTAGTTAGCAACCTTTCATAGTAGCGTCTCCAAACCTCTCTCTTTGCAGCCTCGTTTAATGCACGTGAACCATCATCCATGTGGACACATTTCTCTCCTATGACATCACGCTTCTCTCTCACACACTGTCTTGCAACATGAAATACCTCAAGTCTTTGGTTCTCATGGCACAGAACATTGGCAAATTTTTTTCTTATCTGCTTCCCCTCTGGCTAAATAAACATGTCGCTTAGCTTCCCTTTTGGCATTCTGATACAATTCCCTGCTACCACTGTTCTTCCAGTCCTTCCAAGTCGGTTTCTTTTCCCTAATGGTCCTGTCAACAACATTGTTCCACCACCATGTTACCTTGGGTCAAGAGGGGACTTTGCATCATCCACAAATCTGATCAGTGGCCCTCAGCAGGTGGTCCTGTAGAAACCTCCAGTTGTCTTCCACATTATGTGATGCTATATCCCACTCTATTTCGTCAAAAGCTTCGAGTAATACGTCTCTAAATTTCTGTCCATTTGCAGGATCTTTAAGCTTCCAGACCCTTCTCCTCTATGCTGGTCGTCTTCTGAGCATCCATTTAGCCCTGATCCTAAAGTTGCTAACTGCTAGTCTATATTGTGGGGTACATTCTTTGCCTGGGAAGATTTTGTCATTTATAAGCAGCCATCTTTCCCTTCTTTCTGGCAAGGATTTAGTCAATTTGACTACTGTGTCTACCAGATCGGTAGGTGACTAGGTGACTGGCAGGTTTCCTAAAGTTAGTATTGCAAACCATAAGATTATTTGCATCGCAGAACTCCAGCAGCCTGGTTCCCTCCTCATTGTGGGAACCAAAACCATAGCCTCCATGTACACCATGGAAGCCCCCTGCATGTTGTCCAACATGTCCATTGAAGTCACCAACCACAAAGAGAAGGTCCCTGTCATTTGTCAATGAGGTATGCACCCAGTGCAAGCTATGGAACTCTATAAGATGCACCCAGTGCAAGCTATGGAAATCTATAAGATGCACCCAGTGCAAGCTATGGACACATAAGAGGTGTAAATGTGCAGA
Organism: Octopus bimaculoides; assembly: GCF_046866305.1. Lineage (NCBI taxonomy): Eukaryota > Metazoa > Mollusca > Cephalopoda > Octopoda > Octopodidae > Octopus > Octopus bimaculoides. Next base: position 175,213,542 of record NC_142928.1, on the reverse strand, counting down.
AAACAACTTCTGCCACATTCCAAGGAGAAAAACTAGACGTAGTTGATAGCTTCCGCTATCTAGGTGACCAAGTTAGTAGTGGGGGAGGGTGCGCTGAAAGTGTAGCTGCTAGAATAAGAATAGCCTGGGCAAAGTTCAGAGAGCTCTTACCTCTGCTGGTGACAAAGGGTCTCTCTCTCAGAGTAAAAGGCAGACTGTATGATGCATGTGTATGAACAGCCATGCTTCATGGCAGTGAAACATGGGCCGTGACTGCTGAGGACATGCGTAGGCTCGCAAGGAATGAAGCCAGTGTGCATACTAGACAGAGTGTAAGTACCTTGAGAGAAAAGTTGAACCTAAGAAGCATTAGTTGTGGTGTGCAAGAGAGATGATTGCGCTGGTATGGTCATGTGGCGAGAATGGATGAGGATAGCTTTGTGAAAAAGTGCCACACCCTAGCAGTTGAGGGAACCTGTGGAAGAAGTAGGCCCAAGAAGACCTGGGCTGAGGTGGTGAGGCATGACTTTTGAACATTGGGCCTCACCGAGGCGATGACTTCAGACCAAGACCTTTGGAAATATGCTGTGCGTGAGAAGACCCGGCAAGCCAAGTGAGACCTAAATCCAAGGCCTCTGCCAGGGGTGTAGCCAGCCCACTTATGCGTACCTTTCTTTCATTGGACACTAAACTTCGCTTGCGAAGACTTGTTGAGGGAAGTGAAATCGAAATCGAACTAAATTCGACGACTGGTACCCATGCCAACGTCATCTCTTTCATTGGACATGAAACTCGGCTTGCAAAATCGTGATGGCACCTGTGCCCAGTGTCGCCTTCCTGGCACTTGTGCCGGTAGCACATCTAAAGACATTCGAGCGAGATCGTTGCCAGTGCCGCTGGACTGGCTCCTGTGCAGGTGGCACGTAAAATACACCATTTTGAGCATGGCCGTTGCCAGTACTGCCTGACTGGCCTTCTTGCCGGTGGCATGTAAAAGCACCCACTACACTCTCTGAGTGGTTGGCGTTAGGAAGGGCATTTAGCTGTAGAAACTCTGCCAAATCAGATTGGAGCCTGGTGTAGCCATCTGGTTCACCAGTCCTCAGTCAAATCGTCCAAACCATGCTAGCATGGAAAGCGGACGTTAAACGATGATGATGATGATGATGATGAGGTCAGGGGCAAGTCCTCCAAAGACCAATGGAAACCTGCTACTTGCAACCATGTAATCCAGTACTGTCATCTCATGAATCTAAGCTAATTGTTGAAATATGATCTACAAAAGAAAAAGTACTGACGTGGAAACTAGTGCAGCATAATCTATCTCAGTTGTGGTTGTTAGGCATCTAAGTCTTGGTCAGTGACTGGTCTACAAACAGTGTTTAAAAAAAACCCACTACCTTAAAGATGAATGAAATGAATAATAATAATGGTTTCTAATTTTGGCACAAGGCTAGCAAATGTGAGAGTGAAGAAGTCAACTATATCAGCCTCGGTGCTCAACTGGTTCTGTTTCATTGACTCTGAAAAGATGAAAGGCGAAGTGGACCTTGGTGACATTTGAACTGAGAATTCAAAGATAGATGAAATATCATGAAGCATATTGTTTGACATGTTAATAATTTGGCTGACTTGCTGCCTTATGATTTCAAATTTTGACACTAGGCCAGTAATTTTAGGGGATTACATCAACCCAAGGGTTCAACTGATTATTTTATTGACCCTGAAGAGATGAAAGGCAAAGTCAGCCTTAGCTAGATTTGAACTCAAAATATAAAGAGCCAGAAAAAATGCTGCTAAACATTTTGACCAACACACAAATGCCGGTTTGCCATCTTAATAATGATAATTCTTTCTACTATAGGTACAAGGCCTGAAATTTGGTGGCAGAGGCTAGTCGATTACATCAACCCCAATGCTCAACTGGTAATTATTTTTTGACCCTGAAAGGATGAAATGCAAAATTGATCTTGGAATTTGAACTCAAAATATAAATATGGATGACATGCACCAGTCCTCAGTCAAATCGTCCAACCCATGCTAGCATGGAAAGCGGACGTTAAACGATGATGATGATGATTAAGTATTTTATCCAGCATGCTGGTGATTCTGCCAGCTCACTGCCTTAATAATAATAATAACAATAAAAATAATGATTTCAAACTTTGGCACCCAACTAGTAATTGGCGGGGAGGTTAGTTGATTACATCAACCTCAGAGCTCATCTGGTATTTATTTTATCAACCTGCAAAGATGAACACAGCAGATTTGAGTCCAAAAAAAAGGTGGCAGAAAAACAGCTGTTTTGACCAATTTAGCATCCAAAAGGATGAAAAATAAAATCGACTTTGGCAGGGTTTGAAAGTTAAGAACCAGAACAAATACTGTGAAGCATTTTATCTGATGTACCTCCTCACTGAAGACTTCTTTAAGGAATTTGGATTCCCCTGTTGCTGCTGCAGTCAACATACACCAAGCAAATTTTCTAGAAGGATTAGAAACTTTGAATGTTTCTAATTCACTCATCTAGCAGTAATAAGTAGTTGGTACAATAATTCTATGTGTAAGTGAATGAAACAAACAGCAAAAATAGACCTCAAGTTAAGAGAAGGGTGATTTTTATTTGGACACCCTGCAGGATGAAAAAAGGGCCTTGTCAAAAAAGATGTCATTAAACTAACCCTTACTTCAACAATGCCATCTCTCAGAGTGGTTAAGAGAAAAAAGTTTCTACTTAGAGTCTACCATGCAGCAATCAGTAACAAATATTACTAACAAATGAAATACAAAACAGAAATTGAATCAAGAATATTGTGAGGTATATAACCCCATCTTTAATACATCCATAGTTAACTTAATACCAAGATCTTTTTTCCATCTTCAAAAACTCTCTCACCAACAGCATAGATACTACATAATTTATAATGAAAGCACTATAAAATCTTACCCCCACTTCAACCTAATTTTGCATAAATCCTAACATTCCATTACTTACAAAAGCTCAAATCCATCAATTATGGTAGCATATACAGGAATGCCAATTGCAACAGCATTAGGCTTAGAAACTGCCCTTTGAGCTACAAAAGTCTTGATAATACTGTATTACCAAATTAATTTGACATGCACACTCATACATATACATGTTTCACTTCTACGACTTTTAAACTATGCTACAATAACCACAATCATACATTTAGAAACCTGTATAGAACAAATGAAATAATACTCTAGAAAATTCTTTTGAAAGTTATGTGAGAAATCTACTAATTATACACATAAATGGTAATAATATCAAAGTTTAAGTACTATACAATTTATGCTCAGTGAAAATCTTAGTCTTTCCCATTTGCTCAAGGCAATCTACTAAATAAACATAATGCAGTATTTCTTTGTATAAATGCAGGGCCTCAAAATCCTGCCACCACTACCAACCCAGACATTTGCCTAGATAACAAAAAAGTCATCCCATAATTTTTACTCAGGTCATCAGAATTATTTAAGTACCACACCATTTCCACCGGGATCTATATTTGCTGTAATTCAGTTCTTCACACCGAACACTTTCATACCATATTCTTTACATTCAAAACTTCAACTTTTATCATATCCTCATACTTTATTTAGTTAATTTTTACTGTCAGTGCATTTTTCATCTATACACACACATACTTCATCAAGTGGTTGTGACCAAGATGCATTTCACAATCCCACACAAGTTATCTCTCTCCTCAATCAGTTTGGTTGGTTCTCAGTTTCATGTTGTGTATGTCAGCCAATATAATTAAGGTTTCAGCCAAACCAGTGATGTGGTGATGGAATGACATGGTGGATTGAGCTGTAAAAGTTAAGGTACAGGTTTGGAAAGTCTGGGTGGCAGTGATAGTAAAGAGCATTATCAAGTAGCTAGAAGGGTAGCTAGGTGTCTGATATGCTTAGCTAGCAGAAAGGGAGAGATTTGCATATGTTCTACATGAGAATCAGAGGTGTTCAGAATTACAAGACAGTGTTAGAGAGAATCAAAATGTTATTGGGGAACAGTGTATTGGAAATGAAAGAAGTATTTGCCATTTCTGCTGCTGCTGAGAAAGAGGCATGGAAGTGCAATTATGAGAGGTTGTTGAATGAGAAGACTGCACAGGTAAAGAGGGGCTATTTCATGCTGACCCTACAGAGGGACTAGCAGTTCCAGTTGATAGCAGTATGGTAGATAAAGCAATTGAGGTGCCATGAGAAAATGCACCCAATATGCTCTACAAAATGGTTAGGGATAGGAAGGGTACTCAGTGGTAGAAACTAAGCCAACTGATGTATGAACACCAATTTATAGGAGCAGTGGCTCCTAATGAGGTGATGCTGATTGTCCAACCCATCCTAGAATAGAAACTAATAATGAGGATGATACACAGATATAAAATCATTTTACATGTTTTCCATGTAGGTATGGGTTGAATGTATTGCTACAATCAGAGCCAACGGATATTCAAAGGTACTGTTCACCTGGTCAGGTCAGATAACTGCATCTTGGTCATGTTTCATTTTTGGTTTCTAAAGCTGGATGTCTTTCCTAACACCGACCATTTTACAGAGCTACAGGCATGAATGGTTGTAATAAGTGATAAAAGAGATATGTGAAAGAAGGGACAGGAGTATATACGTCGTCGTCGTTTAACGTCCGCTTTCCATGCTAGCATGGGTTGGACGATTTGACTGAGGACTGGTGAAACCAGATGGCTACACCAGGCTCCAATCTGATTTGGCAGAGTTTCTACAGCTGGATGCCTTTCCTAACGCCAACCACTTAGAGAGTGTAGTGGGTGCTTTTACGTGTCACCCGCACGAAGGCCAGTCAGGCGGTACTGGCAACGGCCACGCTCAAAATGGTGCATTTCATGTGCCACCCGCACAAAAAAAAACAAAAAAAAAACATGAGCTAGTCATGGGGAACCAGCAACGATCTCGCTCGAAAATCCTACAACGGCCCCGCACAAGAGCCAGTCTAGTGGCACTGGCAACGGTCTCGCTCGAAAAATTTCTTGTGTCACCCACACAAGAGCCAGTCCAGGGGCACTGGCAACGATCTCACTCGAAAGATTTCATGTGTCGCCCGCACATGAGCCAGTCTAGGGGCACCGGCAACGATCCCACTCGAAGGTCCATATACATGCTGCGGGCACAGGTGCCATCACGATTTCGATTGCCCCAATAAGTCTTCGCAAGCTGAGTTCTGTGTCCAATGAAGGAGACGGCATTGGCATGGGTGCCAGTCGTCGAATTTAACTCGATTTCGATTTCACTTGCCTCAACAGGTCTTCGCAAGTGGGGTTTAGTTTCCAATTTAACTCGATTTCGATTTCACTTGCCTCCACAGGTCTTCGCAAGTGGAGTTTAGTGTCCAACTTAACTCGAATTTCTATTTCACTTGCCTCAACAGGTCTTCGCAAGTGGGGTTTAGTGTCCAATGAAGGAAGGTACGCGTAAGTGGACTGGCTGAGGCCATAGATTTAGGTCTCACTTGGCTTGCCGGGTCTTCTCACGCACAGCATATTTCCAAAGGTCTCGGTCAGAAGTCATCGCCTCAGTGAGGCCAAATGTACGAAGGTCGTGCCTCACCACCTCATCCTGGGCCTACCTCTTCCACAGGTTCCCTCAACTGCTAGGGTGTGGCACTTTTTCACACAGCTATCCTCATCCATTCTCGCTACATGACCATACCAGCGCAATCATCTCTCTTGCACACCATAACTGATGCTTCGTAAGTTCAACTTTTCTCTCAAGGTACTGATACTCTGTCTAGTATGCACACTGACATTACACATCCATCGGAGCATACTGGCTTCATTCCTTGCGAGCCTACGCATGTCCTCAGCAGTCACGGCCCATGTTTCACTGCCATGAAGCATGGCTGTTCGTACACATGCGTCATACAATCTGCCTTTTACTCTGAGAGAGAGACCCTTTGTCGCCAGCAGAGGTAAGAGCTCTCTGAACTTTGCCCAGGTTATTCTAATTCTAGCAGCTATGCTTTCAGCGCACCCACCTCCACTGCTAATTTGGTCCCCAAGATAGCGGAAGCTATCAACCACTTCTAGTTTTTCTCCCTGGAATGTGGCAGAAGTTGTTTTCTGCACATTCACAGTATTTATAGCTCCAGAACATCTGCTGCATACAAAAACTAACTTCCTAGTTAACCTTCCTTTGATATTGCTGCACCTCTTATGTGTCCATAGCTTGCACTGGGTGCATCTTATAGAGTTACTACCCACTCCTTTTCTATAGATCGAGCAGGGCCATCTACCCGAAGGGGTTTGTGTTTTGTCTGCCTTCCTACTTATGAGGACTTTGGTTTTAGCTAGGTTGACTCTAAGGCCCTTCGATTCTAGTCCTTGCTTCCACACCTGAAACTTCTCCTCTAATTGTGGTAGTGACTCAGCAATTAGTGCAAGGTCATCAGCGTAGAGGAGCTCCTGACTTGAATTCCTCTGTTATAGCCTGGAGGACTATGATAAATAGGAGGGGGCTGAGGACAGAACCTTGGTGGACCCCTACCTCCACCCGGAATTCTTCACTGTACTCTTTGCCAACCCTCACCTTACTGACAGCGTTTCTGTACGTGGCTCGCACAGCTCTCACTAACCATTCTTCTATCCCTAGTTTCCTCATTGACCACCAGATAAGAGATCGGGGGACCCTGCCAAACGCTTTCTCCATATCAACGAAAGCCAGGAACAGAGGTTTATCCTTGGCTAGGTATTTCTCCTGAAGCTGTCTTACCAGAAATATAGCATCAGTGGTGCTTTTCCCAGGCACGAACCCAAACTGCATCTCATCTAAACTGACTCGCTCCCTAACCAGTTGAGCTATGACCCTCTCCGTGACTTTCATTACCTGATCTAAAAGCTTGATACCTGTCTCAGTATTCTGAAATAGGCAAATATATCCAAGGCAACATGTCCAAGATGGTACAACAATGAAAGAAAGCAATGTCTCCCAGGAGATAGATTGATGGTAGAGAAAGAGAGTAAGTGGCAGACAGAGTGAAATAGGGTGATGACTGGCAGTACAGGAGGTTGGGGTTTGAAGGTAAAATATTCTGTACCTAATAAGTGCAATGTGGTCTTGAGATGGGTCAGAGAGGTTAAGTAATGAGGGTGATGATGGTAGTGGGGTAGAAAGTATGTGACTCTTTTACCTATGAACAGCACAAATGACAGAGAAGTGAGTGCAAGAGATAAAAGTGACAAGAAAGTGTAAAATGGAGAGATGAGAAGGTATCAGTGAGTGGGAGAGGTAGTAGTAGTAGACTTGATAACATATACACATGCATATATAGATGTAAATACATGCACACACAGAACTATACATATATATATATATATATATATATATATATATATATATATATATATATATATATTCAGGCACATTCTCAAACATACATATGCATACATATAAATTACAATATCCCAGTCTATATCACAACCACCATTTTTGTGACTTTCAATCTATTGTATTTGTACTGCTGGTTGGGTTTTCCATATTAAATTCTTCTCCAATACTATGAATCCCTGGTCAACACAATCCTTTGTATGTGAAATGCAAATTCTTGAGATCAGTCCTCACCTCTTCATCCTAAGTCTTTCTTGATCTCTCTTTCCCAAAGGCTCCATTCACTTTAAGCATGCAGCACTTCTTTATACAATTGGCATCCTCCATACACATGTCCATACCAGTGCAATCATCTCTCTTTTAATTAGTTTTTCTCTCAGCTCTTTAATACTCTGTCATTCATGCATGCTAACATACTTTCGTGTATGTGTGATAAATAGACACATAAACCTTATAAAGCTATCAGATTCTATACAACTCTTTATATTTGGCTCTGTTAATTTTGATATTTGTATGGATCTCAACTCACCATAGATTTAAGACATCAGAACTAATTCCCAAATTCATCTGGAAAAGAATATAAAATTAATTAATTTTATCAACTGCTTACCAATATTACTAGAAATGTGCTATTAAACATAACTGTGTAAAATGACCTGACAATTTTAACACCCTTAAAGTTTATGGGGCTTGGGGAAATGCCTTTATTGACAGGTAATATTAGCACAATCAATAAGGATATTTCAAGTAAGAATCAAAACTAGGTTCCATATTTTATTTACCAGTAATTTTGCTGAGGAATTACTTTGTGTATTAGTGGAGGCACGGTTTTGGACTTATGATTGTAAGATTGTAGTTTTGATTCCTGGACCAGGTAATGTATTGTGTTCTTGAGAAAAACACTTCATTTCACGTTGCTCCAGTCCACTCAGCTGGCAAAAATGAGTTATCCTGCAAAGGACCGGTGTCCCTCCAGGTAGGGAATTTATACACCATGGAAACCAGGAAACCAGCCCTCACGAATCAGCGTGACTTGAGAAGGTAACCGTTACCTTTTTTTTTACCTTTACTTTGTGTATTCCAATTTTAGAATTACATAGCATCTGTGAGTGTTGTAAGGAGTTATTAAGACTTGGAGACAAGGAAGGCCGTTTAGTTGTAAAACAGTCATAGATAAACCATCCAACCCATGTCAGGATAGAAAATTGGACATTAAAATGCTGCCACACATGGTAAATTACAATGAAATCACATCTAGATGTACAAGTTGGTTTCTTACCTTTGCACAAAGCTAATGTTTTAATAATATTGCATTATTTTACTGACCTCAGAGTCACATAGGATAAAGTCCCAAAGGGTCTTAAATAAAGAAACTAGAAGGATGATAGTGCCTTACTGTAATGTCTCAGCTATCACTGTCTCTCTAATAAGGTGTCATATTTATCTTTTTAAGGTAAGTATAATTCCTTAGATTTATAAGGAGAAGAAAACTGATTAATGCTCATGTCTGCTCTAATATTATTCTACAACTAAACTTTAGATATGTCTGAAGTATGGGAATATATTTTCAATATATAAGAATACTTTCATACAAGGATTTATCTGGTTATCATGCTATATAGTATCCTATGTAATTCACGATACAATATTTGTTTCTCTAAAACAACTACAGAATATTTTTCACTAAAGAAAGTGACATAGTTAATTGCATTCGTTTTAGAATATTACTGGTACCATTTTGTAGTTTCTTGAGTGATGAAAGGACAGTCAACTCTGGAAGGGTTTTAAAAGTCAAGAACTAAGGTTCAGATTGAATACTTGCAAGTAATATAATAAAATGCTGTGAAGGCATGTGGCTTAGTGGTTAGGGTATTCAGCTTGACCCTGGGAGACAAATTCTCAACGCACAATACCACATTTCTGAGAGTGACACTCATGGCAAGTCTTCCAGGGACATTCTTCTGCTTTTGAAGCACCCATGCCATTCGAAACAATGCCTGCACAAACCCATATGACCAACAATATGAGCAATGTCATTGATTGTCTTCTGATGATCCTCATGCACAAGCTGATGAATTTTCTCCACATTTCCAGAGGTGATGCTTATGGCAAGTCTTCTAGATCACTCATCATCTTCCAGGGATGCTCTTCCACTTTGAAAGCACCTGTGCAACTTGAAACATTGCATATGATCCATCGCCTCATCACTGTAAGCTTGCCAAAGCATGCTCAATGACTCTAGCACACTTCCCAAGTTTAATGCAAAATTTCACATTAGCTCTTTGTTCCTGTTCATGACAAAAATCACAGACTACAGCGTTCATGTGATCACAAAAACACAAATTTCACAACTTGCAAAGTAAACAGTGATGTCACTCAGCACATTTCCTCATGAAGGTCACTGCAAGTTCTCACTGCACATGCAACCGTGTGCTGCCATCTGTTGGCGTGCTACAGAATTAGTCTGGAAACATTTTGATACTCGTAATTCAATCAATTATAATTTAAAGTAAATTAGGCAAAGTATTTCAAAGGTGAAGAATTGGCATCCATTACATATATTTTGTATCTACTTTCTTTTATTATCTTTTTGATCTCCATCTAACCCACATCCAGACACACATACAGATCATATATATATATATATATATATATATATATATATATATATATAAATTGAAGTATACAGTATTATATATCCATTATGGCCGATTAGAGATGGCAGTTATAACTGTCATATCTGAAGAGCACAGACTATTACCTAATACTCCATTGAACTCCTGGTGCGAAACCGGTTAGTAAGATCAACTGCTATGGATATGTAATACTGTACACTTCGATTATTATGCCCACTCTACTGACAAATATATTAGTGCATTTTTTCCTGACTTATGGATTCTTAGATGGCTATATCATCATTTAATGTTCAGCAAGAGAGAGAGAGAGAGAGAGAGAGAGCTAGGTAATGTTTATTCCTCTTGATCTTGATTCCAATTTAGTTTTTAATTTCTAACTTGTTGGGCCGATGCAGTTTAGCCAGTGCCTTAGTAGATAACAGTACAAAATCTTGGTGGGCCTTTGGAATTAGTAGAAATGGTTCTAATTTAGATTGTATCCAAAGTTGGGGAAATTAGAAACAATCTTTAGAAGTGGATATATCAACGGAAAGCTACAGCTTGTCAAATCATTTCAGATAGCTGACCAAAGTGTCATGGATATACTGCTGTTATCTAGGCTATACCGATTTCTTTCTTTTTTTTCTTCTTTTAGCAAAGACTTTGTCATGAATAGCATCATGTAGCACAATGGGGTGGCACAGCTGGTTGCTATAGCAAACTATAGAACTAAAGAATTACTAAAGAGAAGGATACTATTAATACTAAATTTATACCAGTCCAGCAACTTCTTGCACTATTGTTGAAACACTCAAATCAGTTATTAAAAAAAAAAAAGAAGAAAAACGTGCAATACATATTTAAATATTCTTTTATTTTGGCATGTGAAAAGAATATGCAGAAAATCTATATATCAAGTCAATTTGAATGATTAGTTGATGTGTCTATGACAGGAAATCATTAATGTTATTAATCATCATAGTACAAAATTTCAACCTATTTGTTTGGAGTACTCCTAACACAAGTATTGTACAATGTTGGGAGACTTTTTGACCTTGCAACACATTGTGCATTCTTTCTTGTAAATGAAAATTCAATCTCACTTAAGAAAACCCACAAAGTAATTGTCAGTTTTCATTTCAACAATAAATAGAAGAACCAAGATGCATTCTTTAGTCACTTGCCCACTGTCACTCTTCATTTTATTATAACCTTCTTTAAATCATAGGAATAATAACTTATTGTTAAAATACTAGTTTGATTTGTATTATTGTTTATCACTATGAAAGACTTACAAAAGCAGTGAGCTGGCTGAATAGTTAGAGCACTGGAAAAAACTGCTTTCCAGCATTTGTTCTCTTTACATTCTATGCTCAAATCCCACCAGGGTCAACTTTACCTTTCATCCCTCCCATGTTTACTTTCCCTTTCATCCCTCCCATGTTTACTTTCCCTTTCATCCCTCCCATGTTTACTTTCCCTTTCATCCCTCCCATGTTTACTTTCCCTTTCATCCCTCCCATGTTTACTTTCCCTTTCATCCCTCCCATGTTTACTTTCCCTTTCATCCTTCCCATGTTTACTTTCCCTTTCATCCCTTCAGTGCCATCCATTCTTCCAGCATCAACTTTGTGTCAATAAAATAAAGTACTAGTCAAGTACTGGCGTTGATGGGATTGACTAATCCCTTCCCCTCAAAATTGTTGGTCATTAACGTCATACCAATTATTGCTGAAGTTATAATTGAAGTTTAAAATTCACAAGGCTGAATAAAAAGCCACAGTATGGTGATATGTAATGGTCTTTGTCAAATATCAATATATAGGTTTTTAACAAAAACGACAAAATCATAGTAATATAAGGAGTTACAGAGTAGGCGTTATGTATAAAGTATGGTGTGATGAAATTGAGCTTCCATCATATCATAGGTATGAATATTCTATTGCTATAACACTATAAGGTCTAAATGACACATCTATTCAGTACTAATATTAAATTTTATGAAATTTTGTGGAGTTTGCCAGCAATCTTATGAAATGACAATGTTCTAAAAGATGTATATGTTTATATACTATATATGAAAATAAAACAGTTGTAGAATTTTTAGGAAATAAGGTCACAGATAAATAGTTTATTTTTGAATATTAAGAACAGAAGAAACTGCTATCACTAACATTTCCTAAATTACACACTTCAGTAAGAAATTTGAAATGAAATTTGCTACATTGTCCTGTCTGAGTGTCTTTAATCTACAGCGTGTCCACAAAGTCTGGGTACCTGGAGTAAATAAAATCATAACATAAACAATTAAATATAAGAAATAATAATTTCTTAAAGTATGTGTTACTCCTCATGTACCCAGACTTTGTGGACACCCTGTAGTTTAAGAACACAATACATAGAAGTTTTTCCGTTGAACTTTGTGGTGTGCGACCAGTTGAAGCGCTTGGTGCTACATTCTCTCTCTCTCTCTCTCTCCCACAAACGGTTTTAATACAATTTTAGTAGAAAGATTTGGAAGAAGTGGAATAAAGTTCTCCGGTAATTTTCTTTCATGCAAATAAATGTTTATGCTAATTTAAGAATTTGTCAGCAAAATCTTATGAAATGACAATGTTCTAAAAGATGTACATTTTAGATGGAAATAAAATTTATAATAAGCATCATATCTATTCAAGTTATAGACATTCATCAAGGAACTTGTAATAAAAAAAAGCCTAACATTAAAAATTAAAGCTGTTTATTACAATGTACTTGTCTTGAAAACGCAGAATTCCTACCTTGTTGAACGGCATGTTTCACTTTTAGTTAGATAAACTTAAAATATAGAAGGTTCTCGAAGAACGAGAAGAATTTGATTTTAAAAATTTAAAGATTATTTGGATAAAACTGGGGATAATAATGATCAGAAAATAAATTTTCTTTTCGTAAAACTCCAAATTTCCGAAATGATAAAGTCCCCTACTGTCTTCGAGTCGGTGGAGTCCGTTACCTTGAAATGTTGTTTCTATTTAACGTCACAATGACCTCATAAACCAACCAATTTACGTTTCAAGTCCAATTAACTTCAAATAGAGAGAAAGAAAGAAAAACAGTTTCTAGCAATTGCTTCTGTTTTTCTTTTCGTTCACTCTACCATCACCACGACCTCTCTTTTATTGTCAATAATACTTTTTACACGGCAATTGATTACTACGAAATTACTCGTCTTACGATGCAGACTATACCCGAACTAAATTTGCAGTGAAGAGGAGTATGATATAAGGAAACTAGTTGTAATTCCTGCCGGTAATTAGTAAGTATAAACTGTCCAAAAGTTTAATAAATAAGTTTGTAGTTTCTGTAATTTCATGGTCTTGAGTTCAAATACAGATTGAAGTCATTTATGCATTTCGTTTCTCAAAGGGATGAACTCAATCAACTATAACTTCACCTCACCACCTTTGTTTAAAAAAAAAGGGGGGGGGGGAAATAACACAAATTACTATTAAATAACGGACGTTAGTAAGAAATAGCATCAACTACACATCAAGTTGTATAGTTGCAGTGAATATTTACGACGTGTCAATTTATCTAACAATTTCTGTTATCCAAAAATGCAGGACTAGATATAAAAAAAAAAATTAAAAAAGCACGCCAATTCAGTTCAACTAAATCATCTTAAAGACCATATTGATGAGTTTTTCTAGTTCAAGAAAATTAGGGAAATATTTTATCAAGTATTCCATAGCAATCTACATTTGATGAACTGTAAAGAGTCACAGCTGGTAACATGCTTTGCAACGTAGGTGGCAGATGAAACGATAATGTGTTTGTTCGATATGCTAGAAATAGCAACCAACTTTTCCTCAAACTACATCCACCTACTTAAAATGAGAGACGTATGGTTAATGTAGCTCTAAACGCACAATGTTTGAATGACAAACGGAATGGCAAAGGGCCACTCGATCCTACCCCTCCACATTCATTATTTCTCTCTCTCTCTCTCTCTCTCTATATATATATATATATATATATACAGGGTGCGGCAGAAATACCTCCCACATTTTAAACTTTCACCTATGTGTTACTAATGAACTTATGCAAGTGCCAATGATGTTTTCATTTAGCTAATGAACAAAAACTGTAACCCTTTTTTAAACAACAGCAAAATCAATTTTTCATTAATATTGTTTTTTTTTTCCTTTTGTTAACCTTTCAAATATGGGAGGTATTTCTGCCGCACCCTGTACATACATACATACATATATTTATATATATGGTCTTATGGCTAAGTAATCAGGACTCGGAAGAGGGCTTGCCCCTAGGCATGTATCTCAGAAAACCCTTTTCCAAGGAAAATCTTGTATCTTTAGACTTTGGCATGGAGGTCCATGATCGCCAGCGCCTGTAGACTTGGCATGTCCATCGATTGATCGAACAATCGTAGACTCACCTGTCATATTAGACATATGAGGGTTTTGCAATTTCTTACACAAGTTTGTATGGCGATCAAATCTCTGTACTGTACGTTAGCTCCGTGAAATCGATATTGCCAATACAGGTGCACGGTGTGTCACATGTCAGATGTCGAATTGATCGCAGTGTGTTTTGCTCAATAACATAAGGCACCACTTGGTCCAGGAATCGAACCTACGATCTCACGATCGTGTGAGCAATACTAACCACTAGATCACGCCCCCCTCTCTCTCTCACCCCACACATAAAAACAAACATTAATTGAAGAGTCACTAACAGTAGTGTAGCTGGCGGGTAGGGAGACGGCGGTGACGGTTCGCTCCGGGCGACGCTTTTTATGGGGCGCATTTTGGGGCCTGCTGCATTAGTCCGTATAAGTTGTATTGACTTCGGTGGGGGTGGCAAACTTAAAGGCTGCTTTAGGCGCTCACGCTCGAGATACGTCACAGATTACTCAATGCCTTTAAGTAGAGCATCATGTTATATTTTTACAAGGAAAAGGTTGACAGTGACTTCAAAGTTTCGGCTTAAATGCCTTCGTTAGGCAGTTTGTAAAATTCTGAATAACAATAGTGTGAAAGCACTGTTTTCCATCAAATATAAACTTTACTTCAAATACTGTGTGCTTACGTCTTACGTCTTGCGCGCGCCTGTATAGCCAATAATTTTCACTAGGCGGGCTAAAGTTTAGCTCGTGGGGAGGACTTTTCGGCTTTGACATAAAGATCATAAAACTGAACTACTTTTGAACCCCACCCACCAAAAAACAAAAACAAAAAAAAGCATAAGAACATTAATAATTCTTTATTTGCATAAATAAAAGTTAATCATATAAAGGTTTATAGAGTTAAATCTTCATCCGATCTTCAGGAGCCTTTGTACTACTGATGTTTAGTGATTTGTTCAGAATAAAACTACCCGATTCACTGGATCCTTCCTTATCATTTTGCTTGAATCTACAGGCTTTCGCTGTTCTGGCTTTGTATTTTGTTTCAATATTTTATCCTCGCTCCCAATCTTGTTTTACGACCTTTTTATCTTCATACCAAGATGTGCAACTTTTCTAATGCCGTGTGATTGATATAAATATAATTTCTACCCTCTGAGTATTCTAATTTGACTTTTAAAAACCGTTTGAAAGAAAATTTAAGTTGGTTTAAATTAAGAGCATTTCCTTCTTGGGGGATTTATTCAGGGAAAGGACTTGATCAGTAACATGATTCATGCTCTGAGGCATCTATCTTATCGCATATCAACTCGAAGAGTTTACTAAATCTGGGAAATAATCGTTTTCGACCCCGAAAGAATGTTTATAATACTGGTGTGAATAGAACTCAAAACATTAAATTCAGCCATTGAGTCGCTGTCTTATGACTGAAATTAATAAAAGAATTAGCGTAAATTAATTTCGCCGACCGGTTTTAAACACAAACAATATAGTATTCGCTTCGGAGGTTATTGATTTTAAAAGTACATTTGTGTTAAAAATCGACAAATAATATAAAAGTGTATAAGTTTGAGTTAGGCAACACAATCAATATATTATAAATCTGTTTGATCTGGGGAATTACACAACAAATACATTAAGTGATGACTATTATAAAATATATTGAGTAAATGTGACCGAAAATGTTGTTTGTGAATAAAGTGAAAAGCACCCAGCTTATATTGATTCGATATTCTTATAATATTGTTGCATAGCTATGGTGAACATCGGATTGTAGAAATAAATTCCTGGTGAATCGACTTAGTAATCCGGTTCGCTTTTTAATTGTTGTTATTTTACTTTACTTGCAATACTAATGGGCTTTTTATTTATTAATTCTTTAAATAAATATTTTGATGTCTTGGTTAAAGCAGGAAAACTAGCGCCCAAGACGTTTTTGTGCCCCGAGACTGGTGGGAAGAAGTCATCTTCAAATCGTAGTTCTGGCTTGAATAGTTCTAATAGAGTGGACTCCGCACTAATGGACCTGTTGATGAGGTTAAACCGGACGCCGGATTAAGTCAACAATTCCCGAAACAGAACAGTCTCTCCAGCAGGCTTTAACAGCCCCATTTACCAAGTTTCATTCACAAAATTTCATTGACTCGAGACTGTAGTAACAAACACTTGTCAAATGAACCTGGAATCGCAAACTTCGAAAAGATGTACGAGTTCCGATCCGTAGACTAATTTTTTTTGGCTTCGATATGACAAAAATAAATAAATAAATAAAATAAAATAAGATTTTTGATAAATACTGAAGCTGAGAGAACGTTTTTCTGTTGGTACAAGGCCAGCAAATTCGGGGAAGAGGATAAGTCGACTACATTGGCCCAGTGCTCAACTGGTACTTATGTTATCGACCCCGAAAGGATGAAAGGCCAAGTCAACTTTGGCGGAATTTGAACTCAGAATGCAAAGACGGACGAAAATGACGCTTAGCACTTTGTCCGGCGTGTAAACGATTCTGCCAGCTCGCTACTTTTGTTGATAATAATATCAACTATTAAATAACGTAGCTGATTCGAAACTGAATTGTCGAATGAGACTCACGTCTTAATAGCAACCATTTTACGTGCTCGGCCGATTAACTGACCAATCAGCATTGAGCCATCAAGTGATGCAATCATCTGGAACTCTGCTAACGAGACTATAAATAGACGAGCCTTTGGCGACAATGCTGGGCAGAGTGTTGTAGGCGGCCAATTCTTCCCCCCCCCCCGTCACGTGAGTTCCAGACCCTAGTTATGAACTCATTTGCATACAGCCAATCAGAGCTCAACTATCAAACTAATTTATGAGCGCATAACAAGTGATGGGCGATAAGATAAGGTCACTTAAGCAAGGAATGACCATGCTTCTTTTCTCTTTTAATAATGCTTGTTCTTGTTTCAACCATGGCTGCCTCTGCGTAGTTATTTTCCCCATCCACATCTTTACCATATGGGGCCCTAACAAAATCCGATAAGTATAGATGCAAATCTATTTAATTACTTGTCTCCTAAAATCAGGCATAACTTGGCGATCGGTCGACTTACAACACCGTTCTTTGTCTTAAGTTTACTTGGTAGAGTGCGTTTTACCAAGAGATTGGGGATCTTTTCCTTTTGATCGATAAATTATTATTTTTTTTTTTACTAAACACTTTCAAACTTCGGATACTGGTAGAATGTGTCATATAGAACATCTTCTACTCTTAGCGCCGTTGAGAAAAGTTTCTATTTACGAAGTTATTTCGTGTTAAAGTTGTCGTTTTCGGTAATTTCAACCAATCAATGACGTGTATTCAGCTGAATAAAATTACTGCTGTTGTTTGTCAACAACAACTATCGGCGGTGTATATTTCGTTTGTCACTGTTATTTATGACATCGTTCGTGCGTTTATACTGGTTTTAGCTTTAAGGTTAGGGTTTGGGTTTTAGGGTTACGGAAAAAAGTGAAAAATGAAGAAATTGGAGGGGGAGGAGTAAGGGAGGTGCAAAAAATTTCAAAATTCCGATACTTGACAATTTTCCGGAACCTCCGTATCCGAAAAGCTCGGTTTTTGGCAACATTTTTTAAAAAATAAACAAACAATAATTTGCGAGAAAGTGGGGGGGGGGGGAGGGGATACACCGGCAGAAGTTGTTGTTGACAAACAACAGCAGTAACTTTATTCAGCTCAATAGACGTCATTGATTGGTTGAAATCACCCAAATACGACAATTTTGACATGAAATAACTTCGTAAATAGAAACTTTTCTCAACAGCGCTTAGAGTAACAGATGTTCTATATGACACATTCCACCAGTATCCGAAGTTTGAAAGTATTTAGTTAAAAAAAATTAATTTATCGATCTGCCGATCAAAAGGAAAAGATCCGAGATGGGTTGTTTTTAACACATTCACGAATGTTTTGTTGGACTGTATGCAAATGAGTTCATTACTAGGGTCCGGAACTCTCGTGGGGAAAAAAATTTCGCGGCCGGATGAGATGCGCCGCAACTCTCGTCAGAGAATGTCGATCCTTTTGCGGTGGCAGCTCAATTCTCATGTTATCCACTACTCTTTGCAGATATAGAAGGAAAAACAGTCGTTTTCCTAATTTTGCACTCATATTTTCATCCTCCAGCCGTTCACATATACAGAATACTGATAGTTTTAATAACTAATTTCAGCCGAATAGCTGGCAGCGACAGATTTGCCTTCATAAATTTAGCATAATTTTTATCCAATCCTGACAATGTAGTCTCGGAGCTACACTAATCAGCTATCGTCATAACTGCAGAGTGTATCTATTCCTTTGTATATAAATTATTATTTGTATTTTTCATTCACAGACCAATATGGAAAATTCTTTGTGCAGCGAATAGTTTCTGTTAATTGTTAACGTTGTCCATCATTATCAATAACCCAATAACTCAACCACTAAAAACTCCGTGGCAATGGTTTCTGAAATTGTTTAAGAGTATTTGATACATATGTAGTGAAACTACCTATCGTCTCTAACACCTCGATCGCCATTACATACAAAACTACCTACCACCATTAGATACAAAACTACTATCGCCATTCTTCTCATTTAAATATAAATAAACACGGGCGTAGCAGAGAACCCATTCCTTGTCATCACGTGACTGATTAATATTCGAAGCGGCAACTTCGAACCGTTCCCGCCAGAACGCAAACTGACCAATCACAGCCCTTAATAAGGTCACGTGATAGAGTATATTTCTGATGTCTGGTGAGCCGATAATACGCTATAAATAGATCAACTCATACCCACCAAATTTGTCTCGGTCCAGTTTCTCATTGAGGACTGTTCCGTGTACCACACGACAGCAGCAGCAACAATCAGCCAGCGACCACTTCAACAGCTTCGTCCAGCCAACGATGACCACCGCCGTCGCCACATCAGCAATACGAGTCTACGACTACTATCCAGCAACATCGTCATGACTAACACGATTACTACCAAGCAGCCTCTACACCACCAGCGTCAACACGACTTACTATGTACACCAAACCTCCGCGGCACATCTCTCTCTTCGATTCTGTTAGGTGACTTAGCTTCACCACGATAATAAACAGACAAGAGATTTCAGCCTGCGATAAACGTCTGTCCTCAAGGCCCTGGCATCGAAGCCAAAACACAACTAGTGATAAGCTCTGCCAAACGACGAACATCTGTATAACAAGAATCACGGCGCGGCATCGATGCCACGACATCACAACTAGTGATCAGCTCTGCCACACTCAGCCTCCTCACTTTCACATACAGAACTTTTCCTATAGTGTACGAAAGAACTGGTATAATTGCTCACGTGTTATTGACTCTCTTTCCATCTACTGTAATAACTCACACACGTATCACTCACATACACACTTTTCTTTGTATGACGGCCTGTCTTTGATTATGTTCTTATATGTCGCATTCACACTCTCACACAGACATACATCTTTAACGCTACAATAAATGTCTCTGTTATTCATCTAATACGGTTGTGATCTTTCATTACTGGTCATATCAAATATATCATTAGATATATTATTTTGTGTTCGACCGTGTGACACGCATAAATAAAAGGAGTCCTCTGTTTTTCCATTCGTCACCATTTCTCCTTTTTGAGTTCGCACGGTCGTCCCTTACACATACAATGACAATCAATAGTTCTTCTGTCTATAGCATATGTTAATACATAGCGCTTTTTTTTTTTTTCAAACAATAGCTTCAGTATGATTCAGATATGACTGGCCAAAAGCCCATAAGCTACATCTAAAAAGTTTCGGTTAAGAAAGTAATCAAAGATGACTTTTTAATATAATGTCAAAATCTCACAGGAAAAGCATTTGCTATTTAGTCGTGAAAAATCGTGAACCTTCAGACTTTGGCATGGAGGCTATAATCGTCGACGCCTCTAAAAAAGCAAAACGCTTGGAGAAAAGGGTGACACTGTATTTAAGAGTATTTTATTCAGTGTCCATTTTTTAAAGAAGAGGGAATGTAATGAAGGAGTTTTGGCTGCTATTCGTGCAGGTCCGTCGATTACGCAGATGATTCCTCGCATATTAAGACATGAATACATGTTCCGATTTCCTAATTTGAAATCAATACAGTAACTGATATTTAAACAAAAAAGAATTGTTTTTAACGTTTGATTACTTCGACTCTCTCTTTACTCTTTTGTTTCAGTCATTTGACTGTGGCTATGCTGGAGCACCGGCTTTAGTCGAGTAAATTGACCACAGGACTTATTCTTTGTAAGCCTAGTACTTATTCTATCGGTCACTTTTGCCGAACCGCTAAGTTACGGAGACGTAAACACACCACCATCGGCTGTCAAGCGATGTTGGAGGGACAAACACAGACACACACACATATATATACGACGGGCTTCTTTCAGTTTCCGTCTACCAAATACACTCACAAGGCTTTGGTCGGCCCGAGGCTATAGTAGAAGACACTTGCCCAAGGTGCCACGCAGTGGGACTGAACCCGGAACCATGTGATTCGTAAGCAAGCTACTTACCACACAGCTACTCCTATATATGTATGAAATATAGATTATTAATACATGCCAATCTAGATACTTCAAAAGTACAACCATACATTTTTCTAATCGACCTTATCTAGAAAATGCAGCACAAATTTGATATGAATTCTATACAAAAATCGTTTTCATTTTTTGTGCCAAATTTACACAACTAAAAACAATTTTTCTTCATGTACTTGTAAGTTAGAAGTTTACTAAGTTCATTTTAAATTTCGCTTCCTTCAATTCTGTAAGTTTGAACGATTAAATTGCTCACTAAG
The DNA here is from genome assembly GCF_046866305.1 of Octopus bimaculoides. Taxonomy (NCBI): domain Eukaryota; kingdom Metazoa; phylum Mollusca; class Cephalopoda; order Octopoda; family Octopodidae; genus Octopus; species Octopus bimaculoides. The sequence goes on along the minus strand of NC_142928.1, from coordinate 175,192,325 downwards.
GTTTAATAAATCAAATAAGGATAGATATGGGGAAACCGAAAATTTGACAGTTAAAAAGTACATAAGAAAGGAGGTTACGTTGTTTTACAAATACGTTAAATAGAACACGAAATTCAGACTTATATATAGTTCACTGAATGAAGTATATAAAAGAATCGATAGCAGTAGGAGTAACTTCCCTTCGATTTATGATTGTATTTTAATAGTTTACGTCACACATAGAACACGAGTAGAGAACTATATAAAAAGGTTATGCAGACTTAATCTTTGTTAACATCACAGCCTTTTCAAATGCTTACAATCATGACATCACCAACACGTTTTCCCACAATTCTCTAGTTAATCCTAACGTCCATCAGCTCATACAAAACTGACCCCAAAGAAATATATATATAAAAAAAAAAATAGCATACACCAACGAAGGAACCATGACGTTACAGCCCAAGAAATAACAGCCAAACCTTCCTCCGAAGCAACACCCCGTTGTCTTAAAAGGAGAGGACAGAAATATTTTCTGGTTCTAGTGATATTAAAAGACAGAATGACTACATTGATGTATCTGCTTGATCAAAATTGAACTAGATTAAACAACTAAAAACAGCCCAACCATTATGAGCAAACAGCTAGGTGTTCATATGGCCTGCTAGTAATATTGTTATGATCTGCAGATCACACTTTTATGCATGGCTGACAGAGAATATGCCTTAGGTCTGCTTGGTTGAGCAAAACCTGGGGCTCAACAATGACATTTTTACATCTGTTGCTGAATGTTTATATTAGGATTAATTGTAATGAAGATTTTACTAAAACTGCCAATGAAAAGAAATCAATTTGACAATAGCTGAACAATCTAAACTATGTAACTGAAATCTCGGTTTAAACATATTGTAGGCAAAAGGCAAATTAGTTCTCTCCACAACATACTCAAGAATCTTACATTATGTAAAGTTTTTTGCTGATACAAACCATATTTCCTTGGGACATTTTTCTAACCTAAAAAACTAGTATTACCACATCATCATGGACGATGAGTTGACATTGTGAAACTACCAATGTTCCAAGTAAATATTTCATCAAATCTAAGCAAATATCAAGGGTTTTAATTTAGAAATATAAATGTAACATATAACACAATTTAGATAAATACATTTTATATAAAAATAAGGGCAGCAAGAAAAAATATGGATACCCATTAACACAGTATTAACTATAAATAATTCTCTCCTGGTATAGTGTTTTATCTCCAGGATAATGAAAGTTTAGAACTGAGATTGAAAGAAAGCAATGCTAGTTTATCTTAAAACTTACAGGATTTGTATCCAGCATGATTAAAACTGCAGCTTTTTTTTGCTTTTTTAATTGATGTTATTGTAAAATACTAATTCTTCTGCAGTATCCAGTAAGCAAACCAAGAACACAAAAGCTAGTTTTAAAAACTTTAATGCTATGAGGACAGACATCTCTGGGTAATGATCTTTTATTTATTAGTTTTTATTAAAGGAAGACTCAGTTTTATTCTGCATTATAAATGGTCATCTGAGAAGTTGATAGCATTAATTCATGGGTGATGAGAGTATTTTTGTTTTTGAATTTTGTCATGAGAAATCCTTAAATGTTTTTATCTGCAAAATAAGCATATCTACGTAAATGATTAAATAGATCTCATAGTTAAGACTTAAATAGTTGATGAAAAAGTAGGGAAGGAAATCATTTGTCAACAAATTATTTACTATCTTGTATAATTAACAGACATCCTAATATTCTCAGATTAAATACCTTAATAGGAAGTTTTAGTTCCAAGTAATAATAGTTGGATTTTCAAATCAATGAAAATCCTAATTTTGAACTTAGCCACATTTATATGTATATTTCTCTTCAAACTGTTGGTATGTAATCAATGTAAATTATAATTTCACAAAAGCAGGATTTTTGACAGACTGGTTCTTGAAGTGGACAACCAAGAAGTGAAATTTTTGAACTGTTCATATTCTCAATGAACTAGGAATAACTTCACTAATTTAACCTATTTGATATTAAACTGAGAGAATTTCTGGTTTTTTGATACCATCTTGGTTTTGGGTCATATAACCATCCTTCAAAATTTCATGTTAACTTATTCTCCAAATATAAGCTTAATAATAACTATTTTACTAAATTCTTCATTACTTTAAAAATTGAAACAAAGGCAGTATAAGATAATAAAAGGGTTTACACAATAAAATTAGCGATAGCGTAGGGATCAGGGTTTGAGGAGAGAAATTTTAAGGATAGGCAAATTTAGGAAGTAACTGGGCAGAGTTGTCATTTTTGCATAAACTAGCTGGTGTAGACAAAAGAAACATGTGTCAGTAAATTTTGTATTTCATACTCTCCAGATTTAGAGAACTCAGAGTTTGATATATTCAACTTGCACCTGCTGGGACCCAAATGAATGAGGTAAGAAGCTTATCAGGTTCCTTTTGATAAAAAGACCAGAAAATGTTATATCAAAAAGAAATTGCTGATAAAAATAAGGATTTCTGGAGCCATTAGGAATACAGGTATGGAATATATGTTCTATCTCAATATGTATTGTTCAGCTTAAGTAGTTTATGTATTAAAAAAACCCTCAAGGCAGATGTCAGCAATGACTATAGTCTAGTGTTCAGTGTAATAAAGTTCTTAAATAGTGGAAGTGCAAGAGCAATTTTGAGTCTTCTTGTGATTTCTAGTGAAGTTGGAAGCAAAAAAAAAAGAAAAAAAAAAAAAAACGTGTTGAGCTGCAGTGGTTGTATAAAACATAGTTTTATACAAGATCAAGACAGAAAGTGATACTGTATTAACATTGAGGTAAAACAGTTTTGGAAGTGTAGTCTTGATATAAGAAATACATGTCATCTACATTCCTATATTCAATCCTCTATTTGACCACAGTAATAAACAATAATAAAGCTATGTGGATGCATCAATTATACCACCAACAATGTCTTCTGCAAAAATTAAACAAATCTGATAAAACTTAATAATCATAGTGATTTCTAACTTGGAAAGAAATTTTGTACTAGAGTATAGTTGATTTAATCAATCCCAATACTCGATTGCTATTTATTTTATTGAGTCATGAAGAGATGAAAGTCCACCTTGGCAGGATTTGAATGCAGAACTTATAGGGCTGTAACTAAATTACAAGACTTTTTTGTCAACTGTTCCACAGATTTAGCCATTTACTTTTAAGAATATTCTAAAGTCTCTACACAACACGATGCCTTTTCCACAAGCTGATATGTTTGAGAGAAGAGGGGATAAAAAAATGAAAAGAAAAAGTATTTTTAAACAATAATCAACTTTAATTCCTTTCGAATGTAATTTTTCCCCATTTAGCAGGAAAATACACTGTAGACGAAGTTAATATTTAAAGAAGGGGGGGGAAAAACTCACTTCAAGATAATTACATTTCAAGAATTAACAAATTATAAAATTTAGATGAGCATTCAGGAAGGAAATGAGTATGTTACCATCCCATTTCAATCTCAATTGTAATAACCATTCACATATATATTATATATATAAATGATTTATTACGCAAAGAAAGTTAATTTTTTTTATAGTATCCTAAAATTTTACTCAAATAATCACACTAAAAGTTTAAAAAAAAAAAAAATAAATAAAGATTAGTAACTATGCAGATCATATATTAAAGAAACAAATGTACTGAGATGTAGAGATATATATCTTGAAGCCTAAATTGGTTTGATTTAGCTATTAGTACTTACTGAAACAAAAATAACTTCTTCCACACATCGCTCAAGAAATGAGTGAATCTCCCATTGTATTTGTGCCAGCAGTCAAATAGAATCTTTGTTGACTTTTCATTAGAATCTCTTAGAATGTGCACAACATAGCTTTAATTTCCACAAAACAAATTATTACTGAAGATCCAGATTTGCTCAATTTTTTTTCTTTAAATCCATCAAAGAATACAGATAACTACATAAATTTACATCCGAACAGACACTTGAGCAATTCATAGTTCTCAAAGAGGAAGAAAAATAGTTTCTAGAAAATAGCTCAAGAGATTTACACTGATACTTTCTTCCTTTGAAGATCACATGATATTTGCATTGGATTGCTTGACAAATTAAGAGCCATACAAAAGACACTTGATACGAATTCATTGTTGTTTTGTCAACCAGATGCACCTTCTTTAAGAGGTGCTATGTTGCATGTCAAAACATTGAGCAGAGCATAATCAACATTCTTAGTCAATTCAGTTTGGCAAAGGCACTTTCACACGACAAAATGAAAATAAGCAATGTGAGAATTGGAAATTGCTCTAATCAAAACGAAATTTGCTAAATTTATAATTGAATTGTTTAGAAAAAGAGGAAAGTACAATACAGTTCTCAATGTTAACTTAAATTCAGATCTCAGCGGAGAAGTTTCTTGGAAGTTAAGATTAAAAATCATTAACACATAAATATATATTCATTTGAAAAATAAACAACTTTGGAATAATTAATGCAAGGGTTGAAGGAATAACCAAATTTCAAATTAAAAAAAATACCCATAACAAAGATAATGAGTAAGAAATTGATTTGTATTTCAAAGAAAACCTATGATATTAGCAAATATAGAAATTTTTAACATCAGATGAAGCCACAATTAATTATAAAATTGTGAGGGAAAAAAGGAGGAAAAAAGTGCATTAACTTTGCTAAATTAGATTTTAAACTAAGTTCTTTAATTAGTTAAAAAAAAAACTTTTTAAAAATCCCATAAATTCTGTTAGAGAAATAACAATGCATTAAAAGCATTGTAATTTATAAATTTTAATTTAATTCTGATGTTTTGTTAGAAAAGAACAACTACATGGCAAATGAGTGGACAACCATCACCAGCCAATCAAAACATTAGCATATTTCCAGTTGTCATCGCAACTTAAAACAAATAGTTAGAAGGGAAATTTCAGGAAAATCTGTCAGTGTCAGAGTCTGTCATGTTATGAAATGGAGGGTGAATAGTATTTTTTTTCAATCATGCACCTAGAATCAGTCTGTTGTCAAACAAAATCCCTGTTTAATTGTCATTTTCTTTTTTTTTTTCACAGGCTAATTATTTGAAGTCCACTTCCAACTAAAGTAAACACAAGTCATTTAATATATTGGGCCATCCACCGAAAGCCCTCTCCATAGCCTTGTCGTTTTAGGATGCTGCACATAAACAGTTCCATAGGTCGGCCATGCAACTCACTGCGGGGGCTAGTACCCTGAAAAAAAAAAAAAAAAAATCAAACTGTAAATAACTGAAAAATAGGGAAAACAGAAGTCATTTACTGTTTGATAATATCAGCTAAGATCTAGACCAAATTACAAGCCAGCACTTGCAAACTCTTGCAAAACTATGTCTATTTTTTAAAATCCTTTTTGCATTAAACAAAATGACAATGATAAAGAATTTATTGAAGAGCACTATAATCATACAATAATGAAATGGAATAATATATTTGAGATTATCTAAAGAGTGATTCCAAGAAATCTAGACTAGTGCTTCTACTTCAATCAAATTATCTAATTATTTACTCAACCCAGCAAGGGAGGTCTCTATGCAGTTGTTCAAGAGTAACCAAATCTCACTGAAAGCACGTCTTACCATCTTAAGATTGAAACAGAGACCTTGTGCTGATGCAACTCATGATTTATTCACTCACAAGATTTTGGTTGGCCCAAGGCTTATAGTATTACACAGTTACCTAAGGTGCCACAAGGTAGGACTGAATCCAAAACCACTTGATTGGGACCCACAAACTTGAAATTTTAATGTAGGAAAGAGAATCAAAGAATGAGAAAAAGCAACATGAATAACCAATTTCAAAAGGTGCACATATATTAGCTTACTCTTTTACTGGTTTCAGTCATTTGACTGCGGCCATGCTGGGGCACCACCTTTAGTTGAGCAAATCGACCCCAGGACTTATTCTTTGTAAGCCTCGTACTTATTCTATCGGTCTCTTTTTGCTGAACCGCTAAGTTACGGGGACGTAAACACACCAGCATCGGTTGTCAAGCGAAGTTGGCGGGACAAACACAGACACACAAACATACACACACACATACATATATATATATATATACATACACACACACATATATATATATATATATATATATATATATCTATATATATATCTATATATATATATATATATATATATATATATATACACATACACACACATATCATCATCATCGTTTAACGTCCGCTTTCCATGCTAGCATGGGTTGGACGATTTGACTGAGGACTGGTGAAACCGGATGGCAACACCAGGCTCCGATCTAAATTTGGCAGAGTTTCTAGAGCTGGATGCCCTTCCTAAAGCCGAAGGCCTTCATATATACGACCAAATCCACTCACAAGGCTTTGGTCAGCCTGAGGCTATAGTAGAAGACACTTGTCCAAGGTGCCACGCAGTGGGACTGAACCCGGAACCATGTGGTTGGTAAGTAAGCTACTTACCGCACAGTCACTCCTGCGCCTGTTAATCTAATATTTATAAATCATAGAGAAAATGATGAAATATATTGAAAAGCTAAATGGTAACTCAAAAGTTTGAATTATGAAGTTATGTAACTCAAAGTAGTTGCAAAATTGCATAGTCTTGAGAAGGAAGATCTAAAATGGGGATGAGAGAACAAAAAAAAAAAAAAGTTAAAATAAAATATTACCTTTCCTGTTGTTTGAGCATGTAATCCAAAACTAATGCGAATTTCATCTTCACTGGCAGCTCCAGCTTTATCAATTTTATTACCAAGAATTAAAATAGGAGCATTAGCAACTTGTTCATCTGTCAGCAGACTCTGTATTAAGGATTAACAAAAGGAAAATGCAATTTGAAGGTTAATCTTTATGGTTAGGTTATGTATAAGATTTGATAATTCTACATTTGTTCCAGTTAAGAGACTTAATAGAAAATGAGCAAACTAATTGTAATGTAGAATATTGGATATAAGAAAAGTATCACAATGTAAATAAATGCAGCCTGTTCTTATAATAGTTAAAATACATATATGTGTTAACATTTAATTGATGCCAGTAATGGTGACTGAAAAACTGATATGAAAAGATGTCCATCATGCATTTTCCTTATTGAATATAATTCCTCAAAGACATTAGCAAAATAATCTGAAAATACCAACTACAAATAATCATTGTTGAGATAGTTGAATTTTGCTTGCGAAATTCATTTTCCAGCAAATTGATTTTACCTTAGGAAGCACAACTTCATTTAATGAAAAGGAACCCATAAAATAGTCATGAATATGGCACAAATGAATCTAAACAGCATGTCTTCTCATGAGTGACTTGACAATACTAATACAGCAATCAAACAAACTATTTTGGGGTAAAATAAATATCAACACTATTGTCAAAAACAAAAGTTCAAATGGGATAAAAATGAAAACGATTTTATGTTATTAGAAACCAAATTAATTTAACTTACATCCAATTCAGCTTTTGCTTCAATGAACCTCTCCTTATCACAAACATCAACAAGAAATACAATACCATCCACTGCTGGGAAATAATCTTTCCAAACTCGTCTAACTATGGAAAAGAAATAAAAAATGATAGATACAATGAAAACTTAATAACAAGACGTAAACTTTCATAGTGATATTACAACTAAACCATCTTAGCATATATCTTAAACTTAGAAAATAAATTGTAGGACACTTTATCTACATGGATAAGTTGCAGCTGTCTTGATCATGTCGTGCCCAACCAGCACGAGAAAAGAAAATCAAAATTAATAACGAGAAGGCGGCGAGCTGGCAGAATCGTTAGCACGCCGAGCGAAACGCTTAGCGGTATTTCGTGTGCCGTTATGTTCTGAGTTCAAATTGCGCTGAGGTTGACTTTCCCTTCCTTCCTTTCGGGGTCGATAAATTAAGTACCAGTTACACACTGGGGTCGATGTAATCGACTTAATCACTCTGCCTGTCCTTGTTTGTCTCCTCTATGTTTAGCCCCTTGTGGGCAATAAAAAAAATAAGAATTAACAATGCAGACTTTAAAATGTCTGATAAATTACAGAAAAAATAATCCCAACAATGGTTAATATGCTTGTAGAAGTTGTACTATGAAGTTACCATACAATTTAAGATTGGTGATGCCAATATCATTATCATCATCGTTTAACGTCTGTTTTCCATGCTGGCATGGGTTGGACGGTTCGACTAGGGTCTGGGAAGCCAGGAGGCTGCACCAGGCTCCAGTCTGATCTGGCAGTGTTTCTACAGCTGGATGCTCTTCCTAACACCAACCAACGACCACGATTGGTTGGTGCTTTTTATGTGCCACCAGCACAGAAGCCAGTCAAAGCGGTGCTGGCATTGGCCAGGTTCAGATGGTGTTTTTTACGTGCCACTGCCATGGGGATCAGTAGGTTAATAACTTATGTAATTAAAAACTTGTAAGGGAAACTAAATTGCTTGATATTTCACAGTTCATTTGTCATTAAGTGAATCAATGGCATCAGATTTTGATCAAGAACTTTTGGTTGAAATTAATCTTAGAAACCAAAGGTTTATAACTGATTCCAGCCTAAAATATAGAATTCATTAAAAATTTTTTTATTAGAACATGTAAAGCAGAGCAAAAGTAAACAAAATACCTTGTTGATGTCCTCCTAAATCGAATGTTGTAAATCTCATGCCACCCATTGTTAACTCTTCAGACGCTAAAGAAGACAAAAAAAGAACATATGAAGAGTTATTAATATTTGGATTAACATTCAGTTTACATAAATATTGGTCAAGAACATTTTAATTTGAAAATTAATGTATTTTTTTAAAGATAAAAAAGAAAAAAAAGAGAGAGAAAATTGTCACATGGTTACAAGTTCAAATCCTCACCCCACTTTCATTCATGTACCCTCAGCAATACTCAACCATCTCATTTTTATATTCTCATCCCTGTACCTTGAGAGTATGCCTTGGCACAGCACTACCATCTCTCTTATTCCCTTTCACCCCCTTTGACTGGGGTAACCATGTATCTCCTCTACAGCAAGACAAACTTTTTTTCTGTTCATCAACTCCAATCTCTCACTTGGCACAAATCCACCTCCTCCAATACCACCCCCTCTCAAAGGATATTTGTTCTGACAGTTACTTGGTGACCTCACAGGTGCTAGTGCCACATAAAAAGTATCCAGTTCACATTGTAAAGTGATTGGCATTTGGAAGGGCATCCAACTGTGAAAACTATGCCAAAACAACAGTGGAGCTTGGTGCAGTCCTCTGGCTTGTCAGCTCCTGTCAAACTATCCAACTTATGCCAGCATGGAGGACATATGTTGAATGGTGATGGAACAGAGGCAAGTTGGAAGTAAAAAGAGTAATTTCATGTGTGAGAGAGAGACGAAGGAGAATGACAAGTATTAATTTACATATCAAATGAAAACCAGATGTCTACTTAGGAATACTTGAGATATTTTTTATTTTGTAATTTTTGATCCAAGGTTTCAGATGTTAAAAAAAAACAAAAAATAAATCTACTGAATATTTGCTAATCATTTCACAAAACTGGAATTAATAAAAGCTCTGCCTTTATTACTTGATTGATAATTTTTAATTATTCTTCTGCAAGATCAGCCAACCAGAATATTAGTAAATAATTAATTTTGAATATATAGGCAACAAATCCTATTGGAATTAACTGTACCTTGAAGGACAAAATGGCAGAGGCATGAAAGAGGAAAGCTAAGCAGCAAGATTTGGTAGTAGACTGTTGCAGGATGGGTGGAGAATCGGGTGTTTTCTGATGGGGTTGAGGGGTTGCAGGAAGGGGCTGTAGAAAAGCCATAAGAACAGTATATGGGCTACTGAGAAAGCATTTAGATGGCTCTGGATGGAAAGAGGTAATTGATGGGTAGGCTTGGTTCATCTAGGTTGGGTTGGCTGGATGACGGTATATGTCATAAGATGCAAAATACACAGTGACTCTACAATACAACACTGATAATGTGGTCAGGTATTGAAAAGTAGGTAGAACTGAATAAATAATTCATTTTGCATGAGGTTTTTCTTTATTATATAAACACATTAGAAATATAAAGTATTTAGAATATGTTAAAAGTTACAATTATGTACAGCAGTCACTAAACAGGTCAACAACCTCTGATTGGTGTGTGTGTGTTTATATATATATATATATATATATATATTCTTTCACTTGTTTCAATCATTTGACTGTGGTCATGCAGGAGCACCACCTTAAGAGTTTTAGTCGAAAAATAGTCCCCCAGGACTTATTTCTAAGCCTAGTACTTGACTATAGTAGAAGACAATTCCCCAAGATGCCATGCAGTGGGACAGAACCCAGAATCATGTGGTTGGGAAGCAAGCTTCTTACCATACAGCCATGCCTCTCTCTCATATATATATACATAGAGAGAGAGAGAGAGAGAGAAATAAAATATTGATCTGTTATCAATAGACCCAAGGACATTCATTCCACCATGTCTTTTTCAAAGGGACTGTGGAACCAATATGGATATTAAGATTAACAAAGTTGAAAAAAGATTTTAAATATTTTTTTTTGTTATCCTACATACACAGGATGATATATATTACACCATAGAAATTAAGTATTTAGAATTATATTATGCCAGAAGTTACGATTCTTTTAAGCACAATAGTCACTAAATATGCCATCAGTCTCTGACTGAATGTCCCCCTTTTAACCATATTCGAAATAAATTTATACATTATAGATATGCAAAACATGAAGAGATGTGGTGTCTCAACCATAATGCAATCAACCCATGTAGAAAGTTAGGCAAGCCAAACAATATAAAAGCAAGTATTCTAATCAGAGATTAGATAGAGGTAGAGACAGCAGCATAAAAAAAAAAAAAAAAGAGATATGGGATAGGGGAGAGGTTTTAGTACTCTTGTAGATTGATGTTGAAAGCATGATAAAATGCACCCAGTCTGTTGTAAAGTTACTTGTTATGAAAAAGATATCTGGACATAGAAACCACACCACAAGAAAATTAGTTTTCTTATTGTCACAAACCAGATGACAAGAGACTGCAACAGCAGGTAAAATGATGCAAGACTTATTCAAACCATGAAAGCAGGGGGGAAAAAACAAATACAAAAGAAAAAAATGACGTCAATGTCTTGCTGATGATGATGATTTATATTTTTAATGATGTATATGAAAACAAGCTAATTACCATAAAAAGATAAAAATAGAACATACAATTTAAAAAATAAAATTGTAAGTAACAATAAAAAAAAATGCATATTGAATATGAGATTATCTTACTGGGATGTAATGTTGGTACATGTTGTGCCATTCGCTCATCTTTGAGCATGTGTAATAATGTAGTCTTTCCAGCATTGTCCAGGCCAAGAAATACGAGTTTGCCAGATTTTTTATACAAACCTGAAAACAAAAAGAAAACTAAGTTATACCTTAAAGAAAACTTTCCTTTGTTTCTCTATACAAGCTTTAATTTAAAATGTCTTTATCTCCTGTACAAAAGAATTAACATTTTAATGATATATCTCAAAACATTTCATAAATACAAAAGTCATTATTGAAATGAAATTAAACACTTCTACCAAATTTTTTCCCCTACTCAGAGATAAGAATAGTAGATGTGGGTTTGTGTCCCACAAATACAGGAAAACCTACTTTTGCCATTGAGGGCTTATATGCCCCATTATTAGACTATTTTCTTCAGTCATTACACAGTGATTGCTTACAAGCTTTAAGCTAAAAAATACTATTATTATTATTTACAGAATTATAAAAATCGACGCTGTTTACCAAAACCATTGCTGAAAAAGAATAGTAGTAAAATATTATTTAACTAGCAGAGTAACTGCATCAAAAATATTCAGATCCAATGAACAGCTTTGCTAATCTCAATTCAAAAAAATTTCAGTGGTAAAATTACGAGAGAATATTGATTTTTAATTTATGTTAAAAACTGTCCTTGCTTCCAATAGCTTTTCAATAAACTCAACATAAATAAAATATAAGGATCCTGCCATTAAATTACTCTCCAAATGTAATAAGATAAATATTATTGCATCTAAGCTTGACATTGTCTAAAATAAATTTCATACTGAAACCCGAATATAAAAAAGTCCAAGACAATGGTTATCAACCATCATTTACCTATGAACTCCTTTGATTACTACTTTATCTGATGGACACCCATGGCCATTCAATGTTTTTCATAGATACTTCTTAAAAAATTCCCTTTTTGCTTTTCATACATTAACTCATGTAGGTTGATGCTGTTTCTTGCAATAAATATATCTAAAGCAAACTTTTTTCATGGCCCCTTAATAGACTATTGTGGGTCCCCAATTTACTATTTTGCTTGTGTGGATCCTCAAAAATCTTATATGGACCCTTAAGAGTCATATGGGTCCCAGTTGAAAACTATTATTCTAAATTAAAAGTGTATTTTTTTTATTATGTTATTAGTTATTATTTTGGTTGTTAGTGGTTCTTTTCCTTTACAGTGTCTCTGTTCCAGTAGAAAGAAACAAACCTTTTATTACACTCCGAAGCCTAAACTAGTAATAAGGATTGTTAATTCCCCAAAGAAATCAATAAACATTTCAAGTGTGTAGCCAAAGTGAATCCAAAGATTAATTTTTCATTGAAAACCGTGCTAATAAAGTACGAGTACTGCAACTCTTAAGGTAGGTATGAATTTGAAGGTTTATATCTGAATAAGAATTTAATGGATATTATGAAGTTCTATTATAATGCACTCTCAAACTTATATTTAAAATGAGGCTTACTCATAAGGGCAATAGCTAAGTAGAAGTTTACTAAAAACAAGGTAATTTGTGAACTTATATATTTGAAAGTAAGTCTAGTTAATAGGCTTTTAGTAACTCCACAATTAATAGTTTTTATTATACTTCAACAAAACTGGATAAAGTAAAATTGCAGACTTGTCACCAAACAAAGCCTGAGTAGAATTTAAAAAATAATTAAAAAAAAAACACCATTCCAAAGGAACTTTAAACTGAAAATGAAAAAATGATTTGGCATATTATTTTCATTATGCTGAAAGAATACCAATGTCTCAAAACTGCAACATTTTAAAGATTATGAAGTAGAAATTCTTAATTTTTTTTTATTTTTAAAAGTTATTTCCAGCTGGTCCATGTCAAGATAAGGTCATTATTCATTTAAGCACTTGGCCAAAGGGATATATGTTTTGATACTTTTAATTCACTGAGTCACAGCTCCAACATGCCTGAAACCAGCTTATTAGTGACCTTTAATACACAATAAGCTGAAACAGGTTAAGAATGAAATTAATCAAAAACAGATGAACAAAATCAAAGGAATTTTTCTGTCTCTCCATGAAGAGATGAAGAGAAAAATAATAGTATTCATCATCATCATCGTTTAACGTCCGCTTTCCATGCTAGCATGGGTTGGACTTGACTGAGGACTGGTGAAACCGGATGGCAACACCAGGCTCCAATCTAAATTTGGCAGAGTTTCTACAGCTGGATGCCCTTCCTAACGCCAACCACTCAGAGAGTGTAGTAGGTGCTTTCACTACAAATTAAACTTCTAATTGTATAAGACAATATCTTTATCTTTGTTTTAAGCTTTTACTTGTTTCAGTCATTTGACTGTGGCCATGCTGGGGCACCACCTTGAAGGGTTTTAGTCGAATGAACTTACCCTAGAACTTGTTATTTTTTTGAAGCCTAATACTTATTCTGCTAAGTTACAGGGACATAAACACACCACAATTGGTTGTTAAGCAGTGGTGGGGTACAAACACAGACATATGATAGGCTTCTTTCAGTTTCTATCTACTATATCCACTCACAAGGCTTTGGTTGGCCCAAGGCTATAGTAGAAGACACTTGCCCAGGGTGCCACACAGTGGGACTGAACCTGGAATCAAGTGGTTGAGAAGCAAACTTCTTACCCTGCAGTTATGCCTGGTGTGGGTGCTAACACATCAAATATCCTTAACACCATCTTATCCAGACACATGTCCAAATTTTTTGACACCAATATTTATCCACTACTTTTTGTGTATTACTAACCATCATTGCTCCTAATCACTGAAAAATTAGTCTTTGTCAAGTTTGCTTGTTTGATAGCATATCAGTCTGCTTGTGGTACCTCAGAAACTATTGAAGTTAGAAGGGCACATTTTTTTTGTGTCAAAGATTTTAGACCGTTTCTTTCTTATGATTTGACTTCAAAGTTATTTTCTAACATTTTAATGCTCCCTAATTTAAATATGTTAACTACTATTATGTAGATCAACAGTTAGAAATGTCATGCATCAGATGAATAACAATATTTATGGAAAATTAAATGCAATAGAATGAAAACAAAATTCTTGTGAATATTTTCACAAAATATTGCTGTGAATTCTTTCAGATACTGTTGATTGCAATAGTCATGAGTGCAAAATATTCAAGTATTGACCACATATGTAGAGACAAATCTTCTATTATTTATATTTCCTAAGTTAGTAAATGATGCAAGGTCAAATACATCTGATAATTTAATAGGATCTGAATGTATTCTTACAGATAAATGAAGCAAGTAGCAAAGAATTAATCATCCTCATCACTGTTTTAACATCTACTTTTTTTATGCTCATATGGAATTTGTTGAGGCAGATTTTCTACAGCCGGATGTCCTTCTTGTTGCCAAAACTCACCTGCTTCTAAGCAAGGTAATATTTCACTGTGGCCAGACATGTTTACACAGAAGATTGGTGATGAATATCATTACTTGTATGATGGTGATGCTTTACAACTATCACACAATGTCAGGACAAGGAGAAACAAACACACACGTACAATGGGCTTCATTTAATTTCTATTTAATGAACCCACTTACAAGGATTTGGTTAGCCCAGGGCTATTGTGGAAGACACAAAGTGCAGTTCAGTGGAACTGAACCCAAAACCACATGATTGAGAAGTAGACATTTTCACCACACAGCCATGCCAGCACCTCACAAAAATTTTAACTGTTCTTTGGTGTATATGAAAGTAAAATCGCATTTCAAGGTTAGCAGAACCGTAGCACTTATTTTCTATTTGATTCTATAATTTAAGTTGCTAGAGTAAAAACAAACAAAAACTTCAATTAGTTATCAAGTGAATTTTCTGCCTGAAAAACTAAGATATAACTACACTTATTGGCAACGTGCCACATAATTAGTACATATAACCAGGCTTTCAAATTGGTAACACTACAATTCTTTAACTAAACTTTCTGGTACACAAGCCAATTAGTCATTAATAAATAATTTACCATGTGACACATATTAGATATTGTACTCTCTTTACATTACAAAATAAAACTGAATTGCTAACTTGAGATTTTCAATTGAAATAAGTTTGTTTTGCATAACTGCAGAAATATATGCAAAATTCAAATTCCTCTAAAATGATACCAGTCAGAGATAAATAAAACACGACATCAGAAATTCTATTTAACTTACATTCCATTTAGATACATGTAGTTTGTTTTACATTGATCTTTAAAAGAAAATTAAGCTTTCTAGATTAAGTAAAAATATAAGGAAATTACTTAACTCAATGATATACATTATTTTTAGAATTTAATTTCTCTTGCAAAAGTCTCTTGTTTCAAAAGTTAGTCACTAATACAATAGTTCTAGCCTGGATGATAAGTGATGGTCTTAAGCCCATTTTGCGCCATATTTTCTTTTGCACCAGTGGTCAGATTTTGTTTTTTTTAAAAATTTTTGAACCATATACATGTGTTACTTCTCTACATAAACTACCACATTGATTTATACCAGTGGTTCCCAATCTGTGGTCCACAAAGGTAGGACTGGGGAGGGGGGGGTCTAAGAACTAAATTCAGAATTTCATATATAAGGATAAGCATTTGTGATTTTTCTTGTTCAGCTTATCTTTCAGATTATATAAGTTGTCATGGCTTCTTTTTCACAAAAAATTATTATATGGAGGACATTACTCCAATCATGGAGATGACAGTGACTTGCACCCATGACATCTGTGTTCTGTACATTTCCTAAAATTCGAATAATGTGGTTTGAACCACAGTAATGTGAAACTCCATTAAAGAAACAAAAATCACCAGTGTTGAAACCAATACTATTTTTCAATTGTTAATATTGTTTTTGAAATGTGAGGATTTTTTGAATATCTTGAATTCATTTATATTTACTTTTCTTTTTAATCTTAAAAATAATCAAATACTGACAAATGGATCTGATTCACTAACATCAGTAACAACCGTAATAGTATTTCATTTAAAATTTAAATAGTAGTGTTCTTTATTCTTTTTTGTTTTTATTCATGTACACCAATAATGCAAATCTAAATATGTCCTTGGTTTTGTGGTGAATTTGACACTTTCTTCAGTAATTTATATAAGTTTAGCATAGAGGTACTAGTCCATGCAAGTATCTAAAAGGAAGGGCATGAACATTAAATATGATGATCGATAGAACAATATAAAAATATATGGATAATAAATCACTGCACAAAATTAACGTGTTCGATTACCAATGCAAGGATGGGGTGTTTGTAAAAATACAATTCCAGTAAAAGATGGTGTTGAGAATCACTGCAAGAGTGGGTGGTCAAATATGGCAATAAAAATCTTACTCTAAATTGAATTCAACAAGAACTGACATCCAGAGCCTTGCTATTTTGCATTCATATTTTTGTCATAATGGAGGCAATAGCTTTTTCACAGCTGGATACCCTTCCTACTGTTGACAACTTCTGTGGTAAATAGTACTTATTTATTGATAAAAAATATAAGCCTTGAAATAAGTCATAACAGTAGTTCCAAATTATTCAAGTTTTCAGCAGCTGGATCAGTTGTAAAAATAGATCTTGCAAACATTAAGTGAAAATAACGAGTTACTTGCTCCTGAAAGACTATTTGTTCACACGATCGTTCCTATGCCCTTATATTTTATCTAATATATAAAAGAGAAGTGTGTGTTCGTTCACATGCTTTTATTTTTTTTTAAGCACACACACTGTTAAATCTCCTAAAGAAATTTTATTTGAATGTCTCGTTTCTAAAATATAACGTAGCTGTAGGTTTCTGACCAACAAAATCTATTTGGTTACTTACCTAAACTCTATACAGAGAACTTTGCTATCATTCTCAGGATTCTGGTTATCATTACATACACACACACACACACTATGTCACTCGTTTGTAAGATATCAGTTATTGAGAAATGAACTCCACACATGCTTTATTCTGTTGCATGATAATGGCCTGCTTATAACCCACCCACTATAATAAAAAAAAAAAAACTGTAGCAGTAAGCTATCCTCAACAGTAATAAATTAGTAAAATCAAAGAGATCAATCGAAATCATATTACTATTATTACTGGTAGTAGTTTGAGCATTCTTAAATATTAAATCCTTGAAAACTACATTAACTACATATCAATCAATTTGATATACATAATGATTAAGTTTTTTTTTCTTACCCATAAAATTTAGGATGTTGGTAATCCATTCAATCATAAACATACTTGAGACCTAATAGTAAAATAAAATAAAATTATGAATATAATCATAAAATATAAAATTATACAATGTAAACAAAAAAAGTTCTTATACCAAAGTAAGTATACAAACGTACAAAGAGATTTATGAAACCAAGTTTAATAATTTGAATAACTCGAATTTTTTATGTATACTCGTGACAGGATTAGCAGAAACAAAAAGAAACCTTTATCAAAGATGTTGTAGTGAACTAAACGGTAATATGACACACAGCTGAAGTAGACTAGTGTGTTGCAGAAATGCTGTAATGCAAAGAATTAAGTTTATTGAAACAAACTTAAGTATGCGATATATTAAAATAGAAAATATTTTAACCTATTCAGCTAAAATAATAAAAAAAAAAGTTGGATTATTATCTGGAGTGTGATAAGGTAATGAAATCTAGTTAAAAACTAGTTGCATCTGAGCAACTGATATTTATTTTCACATGAATGTGATATAAATAACTATGAAGTGTATAATTATCATTTACAAATAATTGTTTAAAATAAATTAACAATTTCCCATAAATTAAAGCAAAATACAACCTAGTTTACAGTGAATAATAAAAAGAAAAGAAACGATATTGAGATTATCGTAATGAAATTGATAGGCGTTCATGTTGACATAAGTAAAAAGGAAGACTGAATAACAATTTACGATTTGTCGACAATCTCTGTATACGATTAAACCTGTTTGTAAACAATATTAACTCATTACTATCACCAGGTGGGGATATTTCCCCTTTTTTATGCTGATTCGTCAAAAAGTTAGTATCGAAGGCGATCTTCACCACCAGAATAACGTGAATAGATGTCTTTTGAAGAGAGCAACTATCAATACAGTAATGAGTATTCATTTAATTATAGCAACTATGAACGTTATATATATATATATATATAAGCATAATAATAATAATAATAATAAATTCACATATAACAGATTTTGTTCTTTACATTTCTCGTTTAATGTTTAGATTGGATAAGGAGAGCAACAAAATAATTAGTTTCAATAGGAATTTCCGAAAATAATTAAAATACAACTGAAAGGAAATCCATTAAATTTCCATAATTTATATTTTACTCAGCTAACATGAACAAAAGAGATACTTAAATACGTATACAAAGTTCAAAGTTGAAAACTAGGTATGAATTCAATCACAAGATACATTTTTGACACTTATATTCATGAAGGGAAAATAAACTTTGTCAAAAATTAAACAGAAGTTTGCGTCTAATGAATCTGGTTAACTGATCGTTTATCTGTCTAATTCGCTGATCAAGAACATGTCTCATAATCAAAGATTATAATTCAGTAAAGTAATAACGTATTGGCGATATATTTTAGCGTACGCCCAGTTACGAAATCAAAATCTGTAAAGTTGACACCCAATCCTAAGTCGTATGTATAGCTCTATCTGCAAGTGAAGTATAAATACATACGTATAACGAGAAGGGGAGAGATAGGTCGAATTAAGTGTTGAAATATTTGTCATATTTTGAATTTAACAACAAAAACAAAAAAAAGGAGGAAACAGCTGAATTTTATTTTTAAAACAATTGAGATGAACAACTAATAAGATCATAACCATTTTAATTATAGATAATTACATAACTTTAAATATTTCTTTTAAGCAGATAGATAAATATATGTAAGGTAGAAGTAACTAGTGAAATATTCAACGTATTCAATTACATCTGTTGATATATTATTATATATATATATATATATACATATGTACATTTCTTTAAATTATCAGACTAATGAAATAGACATTAACTTGAGAAACCATTCAGTTCAAACGAAATTATCAATAGAAAATACTCGATAAAAATAAACAAGAATTAAAACACCTATTTCATGACCCAAAAAATAATCCCCCAAAGTTCTGTGTAAAAATTGTGAAGCGACTTAATTCCTTTACCTTTCGTTGGGTTTGCACATCAAAACAAAATGGCTGCACTAAATGTAGACGAGGATCGAAGTTAATTTGAATGAAGCAATTTTATTGGTTGATATTTTTCTCTCGTCCAATAGTAAGTAGCGTAACACAATCTAACAACCAACGTGTCTTTGACACGCATGCGTTTTTCTTAATATTGTCAGCGATCGGCAATCGGAATCAAAGCTGAATTATGTCTTCGTATTTTTGCAGTTACTTCATGAGAACGGTAAGTTATAAAATGAACTAACATTCATATTCGATAAATTATTGTGAGAATTTCACCGCTTGCTCTAAACGGACACTCTATACGCGATTTATAATTGTTTTTAATTTATATTATGTAACATAATTTGCGTATAAACTACGGTATTTTTAACTAGTCTTTCTCTAAGTCCTTTTCATCGACGGAGTAAAAATAAACCTTTTATTACTGTTATGTTTACGCGAAGTAAAAAGCATAAAAATTATGCAATACCTTAGGAGGTGATTGGTTATTATAAAGCATATGTATTGCTTATTGTAAAGCTTCTGAATTACTTAAAGGATGTTTATTTTGTTTGTGTTATTTCATTATTTATTCTCTATTAACATTCGATTCGTTACTAATTAAATATTACTGTTATCAAAAGGATATATCGTATCACACCTCCGTTATTTTCATTTTTTCTAATGTTTCTAAAGGATAGAAAATTTTTGATGGGGTGGTTTTTGTGAATACTACAGCCTGGAGGTGCCCTTTACTCACAGTATTAGGTTCATTGCTCAAGGGCAGTTAGTGCTAACGCTGATAGCAAAATAAATAATAAACCATAAGCTATGAAGTTGGTATTGTATCCATAGAAAACTTGAAATTGCTTTTTTTTTATAAGGATTAAGTCGGTTTTGGACATTGTAGCATAACATTTTTATTTACAATTGACCCTACGAGAACTAGACAGTTGATGATCGTGAACTCTTGGATCAGAAATATTACTTGATTCAGTTCTGCCAATTATTCCTTATATGTGGATAATGTTATTACTCAGTTTGTAAAATATTAAGAATTCTAAGAATTAGTACTTATGCCGGTATTACCCAAAATCTGGTCTAATACAATGACCATACGTAAGAACTGTTGTTTCACAAGTTGAGTAATTTTGATTGCCAACATTGCCTCGTAGACCCAAAATGAAAGATTGCCTACAAGTTGTATCACAATTTACTATTGAAGAGTCTTGCTAATGGAACGAGGTTACTATGGAACGGTCGTTCTCGGTGCTTCCATGTTCTTTTCGCCAACGCCGGTAAGATATTCATTTCTTCGGACGTAAGATTACGAATTTCATCTTGGAACTGAATCGATCCCAACATCAAAGAGGTGCTCAGAAGCAAGTGATCTCGTATTCACACATTTTTTTTCTTCTTCAGAATATTTAAGAGAGGACATAATATTGTTTTTTTAATTTTTTTTTTTTAAACAAAACTTCCTTTGCAAGAAAAAAGTATTTTAAATATCTTAGGAGACAATTTACGTTGTGTGAAACTATACCATCTGTGCACGAGCTGATATACTTAGTTAAAAACTGTGACCTTTCATTGCTACCCTCTTTCCTCACACATTGGGGGTATTTGTACTGCTCTAAGAACCACTTCGCTTTCAGAAGGCAGGCTTCAGACAAAATTGTTGTGTGAATCTAAGAAACACCAGTTCTCTACAATTTGACAATCTTCACTGAATATTAAGTATTGCCTGTGTGGTTAAGGAACTCACTTTGCAACCGCGAGGTTTTAGGTTCAGCCCCATTGCACAACTTGGACAAGTATCTTCTATTATAGCTCTGGACTGGCCGATGTCTTGTGAGTGAATTTTGACAGAAACTGTATGGGAGCATGTCGTGTGTGTTGGTTACTGTCTCCATGCTTTGACTTTGTGTGATAGGTGTAACCAAATGTCACTGTCATACAAGCGGTGTCTTTCGTTTCCAGTCTTTTTTGAAAACCTGCCTGATCATGGGGTATATTACCTTACTTGGAAGTAGGTAAGGGTTGGCAAGAGGTAGAGCATCCAGCCGTTGAAAATTCACCTCAACAAATTCCATCTCACCCATGCAATCACGGAGAAGTAGACGATGATAATATATATGTGTGGGCGTGTGTCTATCTCCTGCACCCCCTGCTTGACAACAGTGTTGGTTTGTTTGTTTTCTTAACATAACAGTTCAGTAAAAGGAACCAATGGAATAAGTGCTAGACTTTAAAAAATAAGTAATGGAGTTGATTTACATTATTTACATTTGACGGATATTTGTCTTCATCTTGTTTGTTGTTAAACAATGTTTCGGCTGATATACCCTCCAGCCTTTTTCAGGTGTCTTGGGGAAATTTCGAACCTGGGTTTTCATTCCTAAGGTATTTTTCGATGTTGTTGTTATTATTCAGGTCACTGCCTGGAATCGAACTCGGAATCTTAGGGTTAGTAGCCCATGCTCTTAACCACTATGTCATATGCCTGTGTTGAAGGCAGTGTTCCAGTATAGTCACAGTCCAATGACTGAAACGAGTAAAATATATGTGATGTTTTGATGGATCCTTTATAACCCTGTCTGTTTTTGAAGGGTTGGATAGCAGTATGAAGTCAATACAACTAATCATGACATGGTTGTAGATTAATTTGGAAAGATATGGCCAAAGAGAAGTTCCAGAGAAAGGAATATCTAGATATTCATCTAATGTTTGTTTTGGCACCAGCTGGCAAGTTAAAAGGACTACAAGTTCCAGTCTCTGCTTTAGTGTGGTTTCTATGGCTGGATGCCCTTCCTAACACCAACTAGAGTGTACTGGTGCTTTTTATGTGGTATTGGTTCAAAACTTCTCAATTGAGTGAGGGTAGTATTATGGAAGGTGGCTTTGTGCCAGGGAGATACATGGTTACCCTAGTTGAAAGAGAAGTAGGATGGCAGTGTTGATGGCCATTTAATATATCATATAAAGATAGTACCCAAACAGAATTAGGATATATGGAAATCAGAATTCTTTTTACAAGATTTCCTTTCTCAAAATGTATTTACAATAAAAGTCCTGATTCAGTATTTGGGATACTTACCTGAACTATTAAAGAAATTCATTTTATTGATATAAGACTATATAATCTTAGAGTCACTAAAATATTTGCAAACAGACTTTCAGAATTTTTCCTGGTATTTTTCAGCATTTTATACTATTCATCATCATCATCGTCGTCGTCGTTTAACATCTACTTTCCATACTGGCATGGGTTGGATGGTTTGACTAAGGGCTGGCAAGCCAGAAGGCTGCACCAGGCTCCAGTCCAATCTGGCGAAGTTTCTACAGCTGGATGCCCCTCCTAACACCAACCACTCTGAGAGTGTAGTGGGTGCTTTTTACGTGCCAGTCAGGCAGTACTGGCATCAACCACGCTTGAATGGTGCTTTTTATGTGCCACCGGCACAGGAGCAGTCAGGCACCACTGGCATCAACCACGCTCGAATGGTGTTTTTTACGTGCCACTGGCACAGGTGCCAATCAGGCGGTATTGTCATCGGCCACAGCATTGATTTCACTTGCCTCAATAGATCTTTGCAAGCGCAGTTTATTGCCCAATGATTGAAGGGTACTCTTAAATGGGCTGGTTACCCTGTGCTGGCATAGGCCACAGTTACAGTCTCACTTGGCTTGTCAAGTCTTCTCAAGCACAGCATATCTCCAAAGGGATCTGCCATTTGTTATATCCTCAGTGAAGTCCAACGTTCGAAGGTCATGCTTCACCACCTCATCCCAGGTCTTCCTGGGTCTACCTCTTCCACAGGTTCCTTCTACTGCTAGGGTATGACACTTTTTTTACACAGCAGTCTTCATCAATATGCAACACATGATCATACCAGCGCAGTCGTCTCTCTTGCACATCACATCTGATGCTTTTTAAGTCCAACTTTTCTCTCAGGGTGCTTACACTCTGTCATGTATGCACACTGACATTACACATCCAGTGGAGCATACTAGCTTCATTCCATGCAAGCTTATGCATGTCCTCAGCAGTCACGGCCCATGTTACACTGCCATGTAGCATGGCTGTTCACACACATGCATCGTAGTCTACCTTTTACTTTGAGCAAGAGACCCTTTGTCACCAGCAGAGGTAGGAGCTCTCTGAACCTTGCCTAGGCTATTCTTATTCTAGCATCTACACCCACAGAGCATCCACCCCCGCTACTGTCTTGGTCACCTAGGTAATGGAAGTTATCAACTACTTGTAGTTTTTTCCCTTGGAATGTGACGGAAGCTGTTTTCTGCACATTTTCAGTGTTTATTGCTCCTGAGCATTTGCCACACACAAAAACTATCTTCCCAGTTAGCCTTCCTTTGATATTGCTGCACCTCTTATGTGTCCTTAGCTTACACCGGGTACATGTTATGGAGTTTCTGCTTGCGCCTTTTCTACAGATCGAGCAAGGCCATCTACTTGAAGGGATTTGTGGTTTGTCTGTCTTCCTACTTATTAAGACTTTGGTTTTTGCTAGATTGACTCTAAAGCCCTTCGATTCTAGACCTTGCTTCCACCCCTGAAACTTCTCTAGTTCTGATAGTGACTCAATTATTAGAGCAAAGTCATCAGCATAGAGAAGATCCCAGGGGCATCCTGTCTTGAATTCCTCTGTTTTTGTCTGGAGGACTATGATGAATAAGAGGGGGCTGAGGACTGATCCTTGGTGGACCCCTACCCAGAATTCTTCACTGTACTCGTTGCCAACCCTCACCTTACTGACAGCATCCCTGTACATGGCTTGTACAGCTCTCACTAAGCATTCAACTATCCCTAGTTTCTGCATTGACTACCAGATAAGGGATTGGGAGACCCTGTCAAAGTCTTTCTCCATGTCAACAAAAGCCTGGTACAGAGGTTTATCTTTGGCTAGGTATTCCTCCTGCAGTTGTCTTGCCAGAAATATAGCATCAGTGGTGCTTTTCCCTGGCACAAAACCAAACTGCTTCTCGTCTAGATTGACTCTCCACCTAATTAGTTGAGCTATGACCCTCTCCATCACTATCATTACCTGATCCAATAACTTGATACCTCCGTAATAATTTGTATCTAATGAATCACCTTTACCTTTGTAGCAGTTGACTATGGTGCTGCTATACCAGTCATTGGGTATGACTCTTCATGTACCACCTGGTTAACTATACGGGTGACTAGGCTATAGCCACACTGCCAGATATTTTGAGCATCTCTGCAGTGATTTCTGTTGGCTGAGGGTTTTCACAGTCTTCATACTCTTAATTGCTTTATCTACCAAGGTACTGTCAATTTGAATAGTTGGTCCCTCTGTTAGATCGACATTCGGCAGATTCTCTTTCTTCCATTCATTCTCTTCATTTAGCAACCTTTCATAGTGGCATCTCCAAGTTTCTCTCCTTGCAGCATCATTAAATGCAAGTGAGCCATCATCCATGCAGACACATTTCTCTCCTATGACATCGTGATTTTCTCCCACACACTGTCTTGCAATTCAAAACACTTCAAGTCTCTGGTCCTCATGATGCAGAACATTGGAAAATTTCTTATCTGCTTCCCCTCTGGCTAAGTAAACCTGTCTCCTAGCTTCCCTTCTGGCAGTCTGATACAGTTCCCCACTATCATCATCCTTCCAGTCCTTCTATGCCTGTTTCTTTTCCCTAATGACCCTGTCAACTACATTGTTCCACCACATTACCTTGGGTCAAGAGGGAACTTTGCCCCATCCAGAGATCTGGTCAGTAGCCCTCAACAGGTTGTCCCGTAGAAACCTCCAGTTGTCTTCCATATTATGTGATGCTATATCCCCCTCTATTTCATCAAAAGCTTCGAGTACTACGTCTCTAAATCCGTGTGCATTCGTAGGATCCTGTTTTTTAAATTTTTTCATCCTTGTCCACTTTCCTCCTTCATCATGCCTTTCAGGCATTTTCCAGTATTGTGATGATACCATCTTTGATTCTGACCAAGGCTGACTGGCTGTTATAGCTCTCCCAAAGCTGTCTACTGATCTTATAAAAATTACTCATCTCTCCCACTGACTGCAGCCTACTCAGCTTCACTTACTACTTTCTCAACAAAAGAAATTTAATCTTTTGTGACACACCTTTTCACCGCTTTGTCCTTGGTCTTATATGCCTGTTGAATCTGCTCCTGGAACTTCTGTAATTTATTAACTTAGTGTCCTATATATTGGCTTTCAGCTGTTTTTCCCCCCCTATTTTCTGCTATATTTTAGATGCTAATCATCCCTTATTTTTATAGCCTAATACATTTGTTGCTGTTCAATATTTTTCACCTTGTGGTGTTTCAGCCTCACTGTAACTCTGGTAGTCACTGAATACATCAGTTCCATTAAAAGCTCCAAGTTAAAACAGTAATTGACACAAGCTGAGGGAAGAGCAAAAGGGATCTAGGAAAAGTAGTGGATTGCTTGATCAGATCTTTGCATTGAAGAACAGTCTTGAGAAGAATGTCCTCTTCTTCATCAACTTTGATATACTTCAGAAAGGCTTTTGGCTGTGTGCACTGGGAAACCCATTGGAAGAAACAACCAAATGTAGTCATTTGCTTTTAAAAGATTCATTTGGAGTCCTTGAGAAGATCATTACCCTGATAAGTCTCTTCTATAACTATTTTGAATGCAGTATGGTCATTGACAACATAGTACTCTCTAAATGATTTTTCAGTAGAATCCAGTGTGTGACAAAGATGTTTCTATCATCAACTGGATCATGTGTACAAACCATATCAGATAAGGCTGAGGCATCCAGTTGACACTTCTCTATTTGCAAGGTCTTGACAATGTGGATGATTTGGTAGCCCTCTCCTTAACCCTTTAGCATTTGAATCGGCCATATCCGGCCAAAAGTATCCTGCCTATTCTATGTTCAAACTGGCCAGATCTGGTCTCTCACACCAACCCTACAATATGGTTTTAAAAATTAACAGCTACCTCATCAAAATCTCATAGCTACGAGATAATGCTTGATTAGTTCAAACCAATGTGGATAAAAAAAGCATTAATTATGGCAGAATAATGTGAACACTAAAGGGTTAAAGAAAGATCATCTACAGAAGGCTGAACAATTATGTAAGGCAGACAAGTTCTAACATGTGAACCTCAAAATTCCAGGAACCCAGCACCTATCACTGCCAATACTGAACCACTAGTCTATATGGAGAACTCGACATATCTAGGAAGCCTTATCAGTAGTCAACAGGGCAAAAACAGACATCCAGGCAAGGTTTAATAAAGCTCGTGGGCATTTGCAAGCCTTTGGTTGATCTGGAAGTCTTGGCATTACAAGTCTTTGGACTAAGATTGAACTTATAAAAACAGTGACAGTCTATTCTAATGTAGGGGTTAGAATGCTAGAGAGTGTAAAGGAAGACATAAATAAAATTAGTTCTTTCTGCAGTAGGTGCCTGATGAAAATATGTTGCATCTTTGGGCACAGCAAAGTGTTAAAGGAGGAGCTGTACTGCAAAACTGGTTGCAGTAGTATGGTACTTGGAATAAATTCCAGTGGCACAGATGGCTAGGCTACACACACTGAATGGCCTGAGAGAGGATATCAATGGTAACATTAAGATGGACATTACCTGGAAGTGAAAATTTGGACAACCACAAAAAAAAAAAAAACTGTGATAGAACAGTTCCGAGTAAGCTCAGAGAAATGCACATTACTTGGGGCAAGGCACAGACACTTGCTAACATCATGTCTGGATGATATCAAATTATCAAAGCTTTATTTCCTAAGTGAGACCAGGCAGTGGCTCTCATGGCTTCTGATCTTAATTGATTGGAAGTGTTATCATGTATATTGTTTTGTCTTGGTATAAAAGATGGGCTACAGCAAATATTCTGCTCAATACCACAGATTTGCTTGTCAGTTTTTGACCTTAACCAGTTGAGCATGTCCCTTAGTGGACAAAGTGGTGAAGGCTGATTGCAGGACCTTGAATCTCACATGGAGATGGCAAAGGACTGGGATGACTAGAAGTATGCTGTTCTTTAGAAGACTTGTTCACCTCAGTGAAGCTGAGATTTTGGAGACACAGTGTGTATAAATATGCACAACTCCTCTGCCCATCACATCGAATTTCTTCTTCAACACATTCTTACCAGTCATCATCCCTCAAACTGCACAATTCTGCTGCTGTAATTAAATGTGAGCAAAATTGTATACTTCAATTTTTTCCTGATACCACTTACCCCTCTTATTATTGGAACCATTTCACTGTTACCCACCTATCTTTCTTATTACTCTCATCCACCATAAGTCTCCCCATTCGCTTGCTCTATCCCAAACAACCTACTCAACCACACATCATCTCCCACTTTCCCTTTTGCTCATTCTCTCTTCTTATTGTCCATTGTATCCTTATTTTTGTTACTACTCAGCTGCTCTTCATTCCCCACCATTGTTTCTGCACTGTCAGTCATCTCTTCTCTCCTGATTCCCTTCAACTTATGTATCATTGGTCACCCCTCAATCCTACTCAGTTTCTACACTTATTCTTTCCTTTACCCTACCTTCTCTAGTCATCATTCCTCAACACTTGTTCTTCATAACATTCAACCTCTCACCCATTCCCTATTTCTAACAATCTCTTATTCTCCGATACACTCTTGCAATCTCTACCCCACTCACTTCTACTCACCTCATGTCTTAAGAGTGCACCTTGAAATCTCATCACTATTTTCATTGCTTTCCAGTTCCACCCTGATTGCTCCCACTCTCTCTTCTGTAGTGTGAGTAGCTGTGTAGCTCCCCTACAGCAAGAAACCTGTTTTGGCCTCTCCTCTCTGTCTTTAACCCCAATCTCATAACATAAAGTTACCTCCCTCCCTTCTGTAGTGCCACTCAGTTGAAGGGCATCTTGTCTTGCACTATGCATAGTGATTGCACTAGTGCTAGTGCCAGAAAAAAATGGCACCCAGTACATGCTATAAAATTGTTCCTAAGAAGGGCATCCAGCCATAGAAACCATGCCAAAGCAGACACTGGAGCACAATGCTATCTACAAACCTATCAGATCCTGTCAAAGCATCCAAATCATGCCAACCTGGAACAGACATTAAATGATTTGTAATCATTCACACTTGATTTCACTAATTGTTTGAGGAAGTTGATTACTGTGATTAATTTAATCTACTATATTCAGCCTCCCTCAAATGTGACCCTTGTACCATTATTAGAATCAGTAATTTTAAACTTGTTTTCCAAGATTAGAACCATTGAACATTTATTCTGTAAGTTCAATTTGTAAGCCAAATGGTGAAAATGTGCAAGATTTCAGAAAAGGGTTAGCATGTAACTCTGAACAGTTATTGATGTTTCAATGTTTAAATCGGAATAATGGAGCTGTTTCTTAGTTAGGAACCACACCATCATTATAGGAATAATTTGAAGAATTAAAATTTATACATGCGTAGGTTTTATAATAATTTTGATTCTTTTGAAATCTACTTACAATAAATTTCTTTGTTTCAGTTAAAACCCCAAACTTTGAGTAATCATGGATTAACTTATAACCTCAAAAGACAATTCAGTAAATCTTCTGTTCTTAACAAAAATGTACGTGCTGCTCAGCCAAAAATTTCACTCCGTCAAGACAAGCCTTTAACATATGAAAAATCTCAACCTCCTTACCTAATTGGTGTAACAAAGACTTGGAATTCTTGGAATACTTGTGAGTACTTTAGTTATTTTCTATTTTTCTACATGTCATATAATTGACTTAGTTTCTTTAGCTGCACACCAAGTTTTTAGTACTCTGTTATGAAATAAAATTAGTATCTATTTTCTAACAGCTTTCAAAGTAACACAATGTTGCAGAGTTAAAATTTTCAGTTACTGTGAAGAAAAGTGGTTGAAAGCTGATGGAAATTTGTCAGATCTGTTGTGTGATTGTTCTTTTGATTTCTTAGTTACTTGGTATAAATGAACATCAGCACTAGTTTAAAGCAACTCTACTAAATGTGATGAAAGCTAGACCATATACAACACTTTACAAGATTGGCTTAGTTGAGGTTCTAAGATAAAACCTTTGAACGGCAAGAAAGAACTGACACCACCGACATGAATTGGTTTTATGCTAATTTGTAGTCAGACTATTAATGAAATCTGGTTGTACTGTAGATATCTTTGAAAAGAGCATTCTGAAATATTGTTTTGATAGAATTTTGAATAGACTCCTTTCAGTTTTGCATTCATTGAGTTTTGGCAACAGATGCCAGTCCTAGAAGAATTGTCTGATGCAAAGCACAAGTAAAACTCTATTAAGCATTTATTACCTTGCAAGGAACCTTTTGGAAATAGTCTGCTGAGAAGCAATTAGTTAATGAGATAAAGTAATGCAGTTTTAAATTGTGCCATAAAAATTGCATTATTTGTTCTTTAGTGATTTAAAGATGTTATACCAATCAAGTAGTCATCATCATCATTGTTTAACGTCCGCTTTCCATGCTAGTAATGGGTTGGACGATTTGACTGAGGACTGGTGAAACCAGATGGCTACACCAGGCTCCAATCTGATTTGGCAGAGTTTCTACAGCTGGATGCCCTTCCTAACGCCAACCACTCCGAGAGTGTAGTGGGTGCTTTTACGTGCCACCGGCACGAAGGCCAGTCAGGCGGTACTGGCAACGGCCATGCTCAAAATGGTGTATTTTATGTGCCACCCGCACAAGAGCCAGTCCAGGGGCACTGGCAACGATTTCACTCGAAAATCCTTACACATGTCACGGGCACAAGTGCCAGAAAGGCGACGCTGGGCACAGGTGCTATCCCGATTTCGCTTTCGCTTGCCCCAATAAGTTTTCGCAAGCTGAGTTTCGTGTCCTCAAGCAGAAACAGGTATGGTTTATCCAGGTACTGCATCTGTGGACTGCATCATTTGTTCAGTCAACCACTACATGAGAAGCAAGGACTACACACCAGCAAACGTTTTCTTTCTCTCTTTCTCTTCTTACTCCCTCTCTTTCCATGCTAAAGACAGACTGTAATGAAGCTTGTGTAAAAGGAGAGATAATGGATTGATATGACTGGAAAGACTGCAGAGAGTGAATGATTGGTTTGATATCCAACATAATTTGTACAGAAGGCACAGCACAGGATTGGTAAAAAAAAAAAACCCAGCTGAAGTATACATGAGATGGTTTCCTTAGTATGGACATGTCATGTGATGAGATGATGAGTGTTCATTGGAGAGTTCTAGAGTAAAGGTAAGATCTCAAGAATCATGATGACATGCTGTACTGCAGACGTAGCCAAGCCATGCCAGCATGGAGAAGCCAATCTTAAAATGCTAATGATAATGTTTTCTTTTATCTGAATGAATAAATGTATTGCTTGTTTCTAAGACTTAGGTCAATTTAAAGAGTGACACTTTCTCAGTTATACTATGTATGTGTGTGTATGTTTTAAATTTTGCTTCTTTTATTCACCCCTGTTACTGTCTGATGTGGTGTGTTGGAACTCTCTTTTTTATGTATTGTCTAAGAGATATCTTTGCTTTCCAATAGAACACAAATCTTTTGTAGACTTATTGTCTTAAGGATTTCAGAACAAAACTGCCCAGTAAGAAAATGAGTATTAATAATTTAAATACGTACTCACTTTGTCACTTTTGCCTCTAATGACATTTAAATTCATTTTACCCATAAAAATATTTATACTGAACTTGACTTAGTCTTTGTTTTCTTCTCTTTCAGCCACTCTTCTTGATGAAGGAAGAACTTCTGAAATCACAGTTGATGATATCTTTATTCGTCGATTTATGCACGGTACATGGCCTCGGTTACTCATGTCAGATGTTATAATAAAGAGGCGCCATAATTTAATTGTCGTTGCAGCATTAATTTCCCAAAATCTCTTACCACAAAAAATATACTTTTTGCAAGGCTACACTGAAGAAATGCTTAGTTACATCTTAAAATGCCCTATCAGACTGGAAATACAGACAGTTAAAGATAAAAAAGATATAATATTTAAATATATATAATTTAATGTATGCTTGTGTTTGTCTTTTTTATTTAAATAATTATTGAGACTTAAATTATATTTAACAGGTTTTTAGCAAGAGAAAAATATTTCTGTTTTGGATAAGGTAACTGTCATCATCACCATCATTTAATATCTGCTTTCTATGCTGGCGTGGGTTGGACAGTTTCACTGGAGCCGGTGAGATAATGCATTAATTCAAAACAATATGAATTTATAAGCATTACAATTGACAGAGTAGTATCATCATCATCATCCTCCTGTCTTCCATGCATGCATGGGTATAATAGTTGACAGGAGCCAGCCAGGCAGAAGACTACACCAGGCTACTGTGTCTGTTTTGGCATGGTTTTTACAGCTGGATGCCCTTCCTAAAACCAACAACCTCACAGAGTGGGCTGAGTACTTTTTATGTGGCACCAGCACAGTCAAGGTCAGTTTAGGCATGGTTTTTACTGCTGGATGCCCTTCCAAGTGCCAACCACTTTACAGTGTGGACTAGATGCTTTTTACATGGCACCAGCACCAGCAGAGTCACCAAGTAACTTGCAAGACAAGGAATTTTGAGAGGGGAGGCGACATTGGAGGAGGTGATCTTGTGTCAGATGATGAAAGGTTAGAGAGAGACAGAGAGGCCAGAAAACAATTGCCAACTATGCAGTGTTCCTATTTAATGGAGAACAGTACCTAATATAGAACTTTTTTCTAAATAAGAAACTAGCTGAATCAGCCCCATTTACAATTGTCTTCACCTCAATGGTTCCAAACCAACACCTTGTAGACTTATAGGTTGTGTCCTTCATTTTCTTATTAACATTTCTGTAGACTAGATCAGCTGCAGCTCAGCTTTCCTGAATATAGAATGTGTTTGTTTTGAGATCCAAAGGCTGTTGATCATTTTCAAAAAGGTTTAGGAATATGAAAATTATTTTAGATGTTTGCTGAAATAATTCTAAGATTTGTTTCAGATATTGGCTGACTTTGACTTCTGTAAGTATAGAATTGAGAGAATAACTACCACATAACCTGCAGAAGATTTATTGGTATAATGCACAGGAAGTTAATGAAAGTGTGGGATTAGTTTTGATGTGATAATGTTTTGTGTTTAATTCAAGATTCCATTTAGAATTAGCTGTATCATTAATTTGTGCTGCTTTTCCTAGATTTGTACAGTGGAATAGTTGAATAAAGTTGTGACAATTACATCTATGTATGTGTACACACACACACACACACACACACACATACATCTATTTTAAAGTAGAATTAGGATTGTAGGATAATATCAAATGTCTTATGTTAAATGTGGTGCAATTCGCGAAGATAATTGCTTAAGATTAACTCAACTGTGTGAATTATGAAGATCTTTTGATCTATTGCAAGAAGTCTTGTTTGATGCTAACATATATGACGTACTTAGAAATAAAAATTCTTTGTTTTTAAACAAAGAAGTATAAAGGAACATGTGCAACTTACTGAACCTTCAAAATTCATGCACGCATGCACACACACAGATAGAGAAATGATTGATCATGTCACTACATTGTTTATATGAATATTGACGGTGCAGACAAATATATCATTTGAAAAACATGAATTCAATTTCGCTACCAAATGTATGCCCTTTTAATGATATGCATATTCTATTACTCATATCTGTCTAAACTTTTCATATCTACATGTATAGATTTCTTGGTAGAAATCTTTAAAAAAGTTTATTCTGTTTTTTATATAAAAAGGTGCAGGAGTGACTGTGTGGTAAGAAGTTTGCTTCCCAACCACATGGTTCTGGGTTCAGTCCCACTGCATAGCACCTTGGGCAAGTGTCTCTTACTAGTGTCAGGCTAACCAAAACCTTGTGAGTGGATTTGGTAGATGGAAACTGAAAGAAGCCTGTCATATATATATATATGTGTGTGTTTGAGTGTCTTTGTGTTTGTCCCCCACCACTGCTTGACAAACGGTGTTGGTGTTTACATCTCCACAACTTAGTGGTTTGGCAAAAGAGACCAATAGAATAAGTAACAAGCTTAAAAAAATAAGTACTGGAGTTGATTCATTCGACTAGAAATTTTTCAAGGCTGTGCCCCAGCATGGCCACGGTCTAATGACTGAAACAAGATAAAAGAAGCAAAGTAAAGCATTAAAAGCAAGAGATCAAGTTATGAGATTGGTTTTAAGCTGCATTTTATTAAATATGCTGAATAGCATGAAAATTGTACAGTTGAGAGAGGTCTATATGTTGGAAAAATTAGTGGGACAATTAGAATTAAAGAGAAGCATTTAAGAAAATTCCAAAACCAAAATGTGCTAAACAATATGCCGTTCACCATATAAAAATTAGAGAATTATATATTTAGGTATGTGAATTATGCTTGAATGGACTTCTTTGTCATATGCATATTTTTAAAACAAACATATTGTAGCTATTCATTGATGCAAGTATAATATTACACTGGTTCCCCAAGATTTATGAATAGAAGTAAGCTAGCATTACATCACTGAACTGATAGCAGTGATTGACCAATAGACTGTCAATAATAATTCTGAGGAGTCATAAAGTCATTGTAAATGTGTTTTTAATAATGTTCATTATCATTATTGTTTTGCATCTACTTTTCCCATGCTGCGTAGGTCAGAATTTGTTAAGGCAGATTTTCTACAGCCAGATGTACTTCCTCTCACCAACCCTCACATGTTCCCAAGCAAGATAATATTTTCTCAAGGCCAGACATGTGTAAGCATGTCAATAGATTTGAAACCTGACACTACTTGAATGATGGCTGCACTTGCTTTCAACTGTCATGTGATGTCAAGATATACATACATATGTACAGTTTTTTGTTGGCCAACTGTATGCTTAATGTCCATTAGATGTGAAATTTGTTGGTCAATCAAGACTGAAAGTTTAAAAGTGCTTGGTTTGTTCCAGATGCAGGTTACAAAGACACATTGCTATGATAGCTGGTTCTGAGACTGCTAGACTGTATTAGCAATGATTTGGATTATTTCAGCTAAATGTGCAAATTTTATTCAGGAAAAGCAATTTGAGACATGTATGAGAGAAAGGCTGAAGCCAAATATAAAGTGTGTGTGACTTATATATGAATTTATACAGTAGTGTATTTATTCATTAGTTGATGGTTCTGATTCAATATTAAGTCATCTGGATACTGCTTTTGGCCGTTTTTGGATAAAATGATAAAACTGGTCAAACCATTTCTACTTTAGTCACTGATGGGTAGAGGAGGAGGAGGAGGATTAGAGCTGAATACTTAAGCTAATAATCCACTCTTCAGTTACACTATGCTCTTGCTACCTTTAGCATTAGCATGGTATCTATTTTAATTTCAGTTAATTGAGTAAGCAAGAGCGGTTTGTCATCTTTTCTAGAGATGCATCCCAATACTATTCATAAAACACAAAACAGTTTGACTTGGCCGCAACAGTAAAATTGAGTTTTGATATTGTGAAAATATTTTGAGGGTTTTGAACCAGCAGAATTGCTAAAGTGACTGACAAAATGCTTAGTATTTCTTTCAAATCATTACATTCTGAGTTTAAATTCAAAGAGGTTGACTTTGCCTCTCATCCTTTTGGAGCCAATAAAGTAAGTACCAATTGAGTACAGGTCGATGCAATCAACTATCTCCCTCCCCTAAAATTACTGGCCTTGTGTCAAAATTTGAAACTTATTGCGAAAATATTTTGTCAAACTTGATTTAATGATAGTTTTCAAGAGAGCTTTGGGAAATTTTATAATGTCCTTCAAAAGATTAGTTGACATCCATAGGTCAATTATCTCTCCTTTAGCTCATTTGACATTAAAATTAAGTTATTTAAATACCAATATATATTCCGATACATTCTGGTTTGGATTATCTGTAACGTTGTTTGTTTCATCCAAACGATGACAATTGCTTCTGTGTATATCTCAGAGAATGCATTTTCCAGTGTACCTTTGTTCTTTGAAGATAATAAAATATAATTCGAAGGATATTTTGGCTGCTATATCTAGCTGGGTGAGCTACCAAATAATGACTTCTAATGTATTAAGATGTTAGACAGTGATCATCATTTCTACTGTCAGCTTTTTAATTTTACAGCATGCCAGTGTCTGGTGTTCCTTTTTTACAATCAAGATACACTCAGGATTATCTAGAGTTAATATCATACTGCTCGTGCTGTAATACTGAACTTGACAAGGTACATAACTCTGCTTGCTTCAGCTTCATACCTTGCAAAATAGATTAGGGGTTAGCATTATGAAAAACATTCAGTCATTAAAAAATAAGCTTTAAAATAAAGAAAACATGCAAACATAGGAAAGTTGGAGGTGATGGTTAAATTGATTAAATTTTCATTGACAATCTGGAAAAAAATGTCAGAATTACAACATATCCTTGAAGGATGACTGGTATTAGTAAGATGAATTTGGCTAACATAGAATATTATTTTTTATTTAAGAAGTTCTAATTATAAATCAAATATTTATGTCTGCCACTGAATAGATGGGTTTCATCAGATTTCAGAAACAGTTATTGTACAAGGAGGAATGATCTTAAAAAAAGCCATGGCCCAGGTACTCATCATACAGGTGAGCTGACAAACCACACCTGAAACTAGCCATTCTGTACAGTATACAACTTGTAATCCATTAAACATACCTTAAGTGCACAACATTGTCTGGACAATACAACATTCTCTTCAGCATTTTGCCTGTTATTTAAAGAAGGCTATTTAGTACAGTTCTATATTAAAGAGATGAGGAATTATTTGCATTCAACGGATATTTGTCTTCATCTTTGTTGTTAACACAACGTTTCGGCTGATATACTCTCCAGCCTTCTTCAGATGTCTCTGGGAAATTTCGAACCTGGGTTCTCATTCCTAAGGTATTTTTCAATGCTGTTATTATTATTATTGTTCAAGTCACTGCTTGGAATCTTGGGGTTAGTAGCCTGCACTGTTAACCACTATGCCATATGCTCATGGGCATATGGCGTAGTGGTTAAGAGTGCGGGCTACTAACCTCAAGATTCCAAGCAGTGACCTGAACAATAATAATAATAACATCAAAAAATACCTTAGGAACGAGAACCTAGGTTCGAAATTTCCCCAAGACACCTGAAGAAGGCTGGAGGGTATATCAGCTGAAACGTTGTGTTTAACAACAAACAAGATGAGGACAAATATCCGTTGAATGTAAATAAGGCTATTTAGTGTTTTGTTCATGTCTAGATGTTCTGTATGCTCTACCAGTGTAACTTTGACTGCCTCGCCTATATTTTTTTTTTCTAGCTGAGTAATGAGAAGACTATTTTCTCTTCTCCATAATGATTGTATCATACAAAGCCAGCTTTAGTTATACCTTACTATAAAAACCACAAGTCCAGTTGTTCCCCCAACTGAGACCAGGTCTGAGTCAATTATCTATCATTGACATTGTAAGAGGGCTCTCACTGGACCATCTATCCATCAGTGTGAATAGGTTTTCTTTCTATTTTTTGCTTAAAGGTTGATGAACTGTGATTGCACTGAAACTCTTAGTTGTGGGTAAACTAGAAGTTTGAGTAATACAGGATGAATTGTTATGGAAATGGGATATTCAATCAAACCATTCTCAGTCTGTTATATTCTACTTTACAAAAGTGTTTGAAAATTACTGAGGTATTAAGTTTATCAGCTTTGCTAAATGAGAGACTAAAGAAAGAATGGTGGGAATGAAAAGTAGACTGACATCAACAGGACAAAAAAAACTGACAAAATGAAAGCTATAAAATATCACATGAATGTTCATTAAAATATATTTGAATTGAAATGACAGCTTGGTAGAAACACTTTAGGAAGATTTTTCCCAGTCAAGTTTTGCTTGTTTTATGAAAATGCAACAAAATTATTTCTTATATAGGCACATGGCCATGAATTTGGGAGTGGGTTTCATTCGATTATATTGACCTTAGTACTTGACTGGTGCTTTATTGACTCCAGAAGGATGAAAGGCAAAAATCATCAAATCATCTGGG
Source organism: Octopus bimaculoides (assembly GCF_046866305.1). Classification (NCBI taxonomy): domain Eukaryota; kingdom Metazoa; phylum Mollusca; class Cephalopoda; order Octopoda; family Octopodidae; genus Octopus; species Octopus bimaculoides. Next base: position 175,154,753 of record NC_142928.1, on the reverse strand, counting down.
CAGGATTTGAACTCCAAACAAATATTGCAAAGCATTTTGTTCAGCACTAACGATTTTGTCAATCCAGCATCCTAAGATGAGGGAAAATAGTCTTGCTGTAACATCTGCAAGGGAGACAACTTGACAGTACATCGCATTGTTGAATTTTAAATGTTTATCATTTCATTATAGCAGTGGTTCTCAACCATTTTTTTTTTTTTTTATGGACCCCTTTGAGGGAGGGAGAACCCTAATTGTCCTTCAATGTCTAAAAACAGCTATCATATTTTATGATTAAATATTAGGAATTATATGAAAAATTGCTTAAATATGTTGTGTATTGTAGAAGTTTTATTGCAAATGAATTTTAACAACAAAATCTTAAATGGATCCTGGTTGAAAACCACTGCAATGTAGCTTAAGGCTACAAGATGGCAAAATCATTACTATGCCAGACAAAATGTTTAGTGGCATTTCTTCCAACTTTATGTTCTGAGTTCAAATGCCACAAGAGGTCAACTTTGCCTTTCGTCCTTTTGGGGTTGATGATAGAAGTACCAGTTGAGCACTGGGGTTGATGTAGTTGACTTACTCCTATCCCCAAACCGCTGGCCTTGTGTCAAAAACTGAAACTATAATTTCAATATAGCTAATTTATTTATCTTGTGTTATTTTGTGATAATTGTATTGTAGCTAATTTTAGACACTAATTTAACACAAACTTTGGATTTTGCTTATGATTTCTAGAAATACAGGTTTTGGAAGTGTCATTCTTTCCGTTTAGCTGTTTTCCTCATTGTTTCATATAATAATGCTATCAGAATTATGTCAATGTTACAAAAGTGTCAGAATCTCACTTTCACAGTTGTCCTTGGGAACTTTTATTTGTTGATGACCTCATTTTCATGATAGAATCTGTTGGTTAATTTCAGAACAAAAAAAAACCCCTGGAAAATATAGTTTAACGGTCTAGAGCATGATTTAAGGCACACAAAGTAAAGACTAGCATGGTAGTAACAAAGAGTGTGTGATTTGCAGCAGGTTGACAGAACCAGGCATTTAAATGTGATACTGTACAGGAATAGTAAGCACTAGAAGTACATCATCATCATCAACATTTAATGTCTGTTTTCCATACTGGCATAGGTTGGATGGCTTGACAGGAACTGGCAAGGCCATGGGTCACATCGGGTTCCATAGTCCATTTTGGTTTGGTTTCTACAACTGGCTGTCCTCCCTAACACCAGCTACTTTATGAGTGTATTGGGTGCTTTCTACATGGCATCATCTCCAGTACTTTTGCATGGCACCAACACCCACACCAATGCTATTTACATGGCATCTTGGCCTTAGGATCTTAATTCTGTTGTGGTGGGCAGGTCTTCTTGAGTGCTGCAGTGTGCCACATATCTTAGTCCTCTGTCATTTCCTTTGTAAGGCTTGGTGTTCTGAGATCAAACTTCAATACTTCATCTCATGTCTTTCTGGGCCTTCCTCTTCCACAATTTTTCTTCACTTTAAGTGATTGACACTTTTTTATGCTAGTTTCCTCACCCATCCACATCATATGACCAATCCAGTGCAGTCTCCTTTCTTGTACACTGTATTATGGACTGCTCACTAAATGTGGTTGATAGTTACTTAGGTGATCTAATTAGTGGTCAATGTAAAGCATAGTTGCCAGGGTAATGAAAAACGATTAGAAAGTTGTTGTCTATAAAAGGTTCACCTTCGTATTAAAGGCATAATGTTTGAATAATAGAATGTAAAAAATGAGATGATAATAAGAGCATTATTGAATACAGAAGATGTATGGAGGAGAGCATGATCTGGTGGATGTGTAATATTAACCTGCTTGAAAGCCTGGCCATAAGTGAACTGTAAGACTGACCACATATAAAACAAGTAGTACCTTGTGAAAAAGAGCAGTTGATAGAGAGTACTCATGAAAGAGGAAGACATTGGAAAATGTGTGAGGTCAAATCTCAAGACTGACTCACTGGAGAGATCATGAATGGAATGCCTGGTGTGTGTCTTGTGGCTACCCACTACTAAGAATATGGGAAATAGGCCTGGGTATATATAAAAAAAAAGTGGTCAGCTGACCACTGAATTGTTTGCATGCCGGATGAAATACTGTTAAACATTTTGTCTGTCTTGATGTTCTGAATTCAAATTCTGCCAAAGTTGACTTCACTTTTCGTCCTCTCAGGGTTGATAGAATAAATACCAGTTGAGCACTGGAGTGAATGTAATCAGTTAACTCACTAACCTAAAATTGCTAACCTTGAGCCAAAATTTGAAACCATTAATTACAGAATTTCTGTAAAACTATTGAGAAGAATATCAAAACTATCTATTGATTGTGAATAGAATGTTGACTTAATATCTCTTTATGTGTGTGTGTGTGTCTGTGTATGCAGTCATGGCTGTGTGGTAAAAAGTTTGCTTCCCAACCACATGGTTCCAGGTTCCGACTCACTGTGTGATACCTTAGGCAGATGTTTTCTACTATAGCTCTGGGCCAAAGAAAGCTTTGTGAATGGATTTGGTGGATGGAAACTGAAAGAAGCTTGTATATATATTTATGTATGTGTCTTTGTGTATGTCCCTCACCACTGTTTGACAACTGGTATTGGGTTTGTTTACATCTCTGTAATTTAGTGATTAGGCATATAGCATCAATAAAATAAGTACCAGACTTAAAAAAAAGTACTGGAGTTGATTCGATTGACTAAAACCCTTCAAGGCAGTGTCCCATCACAGCCACAGGCAAAAGATAAAAGATAGATTAAATAGGAATAAGTGTGAATATTTCTCTTTATCACTCAGCTTTCTTTTGCAGAAATCCCTCTATTGAACTGTTTACCTAATTTCCATAGTGCTAAGCAAATTTTTGCTTGGGTAGTCTGGCATAAATAATGCTTCCCACAGATGAAATTGAGTTTAGCAAGGAGCAAACTAATCATGATTACTGATGAATATTATTTTTTAGACTCCATGTCCTCATTTTGGTTATTAAAGTCATATTGTTTCAGCTGATGTACCTCTAATCTTCTTCAAGTACCTCTTACATCTACATTCTCAGAAGTTCAAACTGAACCCTCTACTCAGTCCATTGCCTTAGATTATTCACATTCCATTGTCTACATCAGGGATATTCTCATATTAGTTATTCTTGAACTTGATGCTGCTTGTTCATTCAGCTTGAACATAGTATATGTAGATTCATTGTTCCAAAGATTGAATTCAACAAAGAACATTTAATCAACACATATGTTCACTATGCCATTGACCCATAGGACAATAAATGAATGGAAATTATGAACTTTAGAGATGATTTTTTTTATGGTCTTAGGAACACAAGTGATCTGTGACAGCATAGATCCAAAAAATATGCTCTTTGGCGTCATGCTTGAAAGAGGTACCAAAATGCAATCTTCCTTGTGAGGCAACTGCAGGAGAAATACTTGGCTAAGAGTAAGCTACTATCCCTGGCTTTCATTGATTTGGACAAGGTGTTTGACATGACACCATGTTCAGTAATTTGGTGGTGACAAGGAAAAATAGGTGTAGATAAATGACTTGTGAGTGTTGTAAAAATTCAGCAAGTGTGAGTTAACAATGATTTCAGTAATGAATTTAGCATGAAGATAGGAGTTCATCAAAGCTCAGTCTTCAATCCCCACTTATCTATTGTAGTTCTTCAGGTTGGGGAACTCCTATATGCTGATGATCTAGTTCTCATAGCTGAATCTATAGGAAATTAAGGAGGAAATTCCAAGCACGGGAGCTAAACATAGAATTGAGAGGACTGAAGGTAAATTTAGCAAAGACTTAAGTTTTAATAAGTAGGAAAGATGACAGGACCCTAATATCTTCAGAAAAATAGCTTCCTTCATTATGTAGAAAAGGAGTTGGCATAAACTCCATATGTTGTACCTAATATAAAGTTATGGATATACAAGAGGTGTAGTGAATTACAGGCAGACTAACAGAGAAAGGAAGCTTTGAGTACAAAGCCATAACAAATGCTGATTTAATGATTCTGCCAACTCACTGCTTAATGTGGGGAATAAATGAAGCAGAGGCGGAGCAATTATTTGTTCTACATAGTAATAACTGAATAAAAGTTTCAATATTTGAGCATATTACTTGTTCTTCAGAGGATCCTTGCATTCAGAGATAAAGTATGATGGAACTTATTCCAATCTTTACAGCTCTTAAAAAGGTGAGAGATGTTTTCTTCTCTAAATTGCAAAGTCCATTCTATTGTGGGGTTTTTTTCTGCTGAGATTTGAACTC